>NW_006399785.1:5446514-5459896 GCF_000299155.1 Elephantulus edwardii
TTGTTAGTCAAATTTGTGTCTTCTAGGTTGCAACACCCCCATGATACATCTTCAAGGATATGAATATGTACGGCCAAGCACAATCAATAAGAGTGCATCTAAATTCCAAAATCAATCTCCATAATAGTCTATGATATATTTCTTATAATACACTTAGGTACATAGTAAGAATTATTTGACAGTCCATAAGTACTGGCAAATGAATGCATTAATGACCCTGTTAATAAAGATGCATATTTTGAATTTATTTAATCTCATCAAACAGCAGTTCTGCATAATAATATGATCATTGTATAAGAAGAAACTGAGTCTTAGGACTCAACAATTTTTTGAGGTGGTGGTACCAATAAATCACACAAAGAAAATGTCAACAAATTCCATTTTAACTCTTTTTTTTTATAATCTGCAAAAATAAATTGTTAATGTGATCATCTCTCCAAATGCAGCTTCAACATTGAAAAGGTAATAAAGAGTAGAATGTTTAAGGGCACAGACTAGAAACAGATTGCCTTGATTTAAACCTTAGCTCTGCTGTATTTTAGGTGCATGACCTTACCTCTGTGTTCTAACTTATAAAAGAAGAGTTACAATTATATCGTTCAAAATTGCTTAAATAATATATTATCTATAAACTATGTGCACCTGTGCCTAAGATATGGCTAAACACTGTGTACATGTTAACTATTTAAACTTGTAATCACTGTATTAGATAAAATTTATGGGAAGTTCAATATTTAAAAACCACATTACCAATAAATTATTTTCCAAAATCTGACATGCAAAATATGTATCAATGTTACATAAAATTATTGTAATTATGGCTAAAGGTATTCAGACATTTGTGGCCCATATAAATATTGTATATTATAGTGAATTTTTATGAGAAAAAATATACAGACAATTAAAAGTTGTATAAATTAAATCTTGAAGAATACTAGAATAGAGCGCACATCAACTCTCATTTTTTAAGTAAGAAAATCAATGGCAATGGAAGCACAGGTCTTCAGAGAATATCTCACAAGCTGTTAATATTCTTGAAAGAATAAGATACTGAGGTGCTGGCTTGATGGTCTCCTGAGCCCTACTTTGCTGTTGTCCACATTCATCATGCTATTGTTGTGAAAATATGTCAATTTAATGAATAAAAAAAAATTATAACCAATTGTCAAAATGTCTGAAACACTCTTTTGTTATTCTGGTAGCACAGCGTATTAAGTTCTACACTACTAATAAAAAGGTCTGTGGTTCAAATCCACCAGTAGCTACAGGGAGAAAGATCTCTTCCAGCACTTTATACCCTTGGAAATCTAACAGATGCAATGAGTCAGAATATACTTTGTAGTGGTATAGTTGGTTATATAGCACACTAGTTTGTATGTAAATCTGAATAATAATTATATTAGCATGTTTTTAACAGGTGTCACCAGGTTGACTACAACCCATAGTGACACTATGAACAACAACTCTGAACCCTGCCCAATCTGGCACCATCCTCACTGTCTCTGAGATGCTTGAGTTCATTGCCACAGTCATTGTGTCAATTTATTTTGAGTCTTTCTTTCTGTGACTCAATAGCTTTCCCAATGTGATCCACTTTTGCAAGGACTGGACAATCCTGACAACTTTCCCGAAGCGTGTGAAATGAAGTTTCATGATCTTTGCCTCTAAGAAGGATACTTGTTGCACTTTCTCCAAGGAAGACTTGCTTATTCTTGGAAGTTCATTGTATAGACAGTACTCTTCTCTAACAGTACAACTCAACGGCATGTATTCTCTTCTGTCATCCTTATTTACTCTCCAACTTTCAGACATATAGGAAATAATTGAAAAGACCATGTCTTGGATCAGGTACATGTTAGCTTTCTTTTTCTGATTATTTTTTAAAATTTATTCATTGTTGTACATTTTCCTTCCTCTCCTTTCCTTCTGCTTCCCCCAGTCCACTTTGTAATGCACCTTTTGTTCAAGAGTGTCGTCATACAAATAATGCCCTATCATATATTCCTTTCAGCCAGTTCTTCCTCTCATCTGTTTCAATGCAGTGTTCATTATCTACCTAGTCTTTATCATGTTAGTCTTTAAACTGATATTGTTGCTCTGTTGGAGAAGGAAGAGCAACCACCTCCTGTACCAATCAGATCTGATTTGATGGTACACACACAAAAAATAATGTAAAAAAAAAAAAAACAAACCAAAAAACAATCACAACAAAACCAAACAAACCCATAAACCCCAAAATGCGGGAAGTGGGGGAAGCCCTGATATCAATGTTCTTTAACACTTTAGATAAGTCCTTGACAGCTGATTTTTCTAGTGTAGCATTTATTTTCATTTCTTGACTGCTATTACCATGGTTGCTGATCGTGGAGCTAAATAAAATAAAATTGTTGACACAGTCAATCTTTTCTCCATTTACTATGATGTTGTTCATCTTTTCAGGGATGAAGTTTGGTTTTTTAAGTTGATACGTAGTCTATATTGAAGCCTGTAGTCTCTGATTTTCTGCATCAAGCATTTAAACACCCTTTATTTTCAGCACACAAAATTGTGTCATTTGTATAATACAGGTTATTGAAAATTCTTCACCCAATCTTGATGTCTTTTTCTTCTTCAGTTTCTCAAATGACTTGCTCAGCATGTACATTGAATAGGTATTGATAAATGATACATCTCTGATTCACAACTTAATTGTAGGTAAATATACATGAATAAATGAAATTTTTCCAGGAAAAATATAATGCTAAAGAGCTCTTGACATTGGACAATAAACTCCATAAAAATATGGACATCTGGCATAAGCCAGCATACTTCCAATGGCCTCATATACATGTGCAAAGTGAACAATGAATATGGAAGACTGAAGAAGAGTTGATGTATTTTAATTATGAAACTGGCAAAGAATTTTGCTTTTGTCATGTGCAAGTTCAAACTGAAGCTGGAGAAGATTAAAACAAATCTACAAGAAGTAAAATATGACATTGAATGTATTCCACCTGAATTTAAAAAAAATCATCTTAAAAACAGGTTTGAGGGATTGATCATCAACAATCAAAGACCAGAGGAGGTGTGAAATTAAATAAAGGATATTATCCATGAAAAGAGCAAAAAGTCATTACAAAGAGAAGAAAGAAAAAGTCAAAATCATATCAGAAGGAACTATGAAAATTGAATTAGAGCATTGAGAAGCCAAACAAAGTGAAAGTTGCTAAAGTGAAAGAGCAGAATAGATTTTTGAGAGCCAGCTCGAGAAGATAAAGTATTAAAATGAAATGTGCAAAGAGCTGGAGCCAGAGCATTTGTCAAACTGAAAGAACTGAAAAACAAATTCAAACCGAGAGTTGAAATACTGAAATTTGTCATGGGAAAAATCTTGAATAATCCAGGAAGAATTAAAATAGATGGAAGGAATACACAGAATGACTATGTAGAAAATCATTCAATGACACTGAAAAATTATAGGAAGTGGCATATAAACAAGAGGCAATGGCAATAAAAGAATAAGTTCAAACTGCATTGAAGACATTGGCAAAAAATAAATCCCCAGGAATGCATCAGATACCAATTGATATGTTTCAAATATGCTAGGAAGACAGTTGACTGGCTAACTAACTGGAGGAAATCTATACGTGTTCTGTTTCCAAGAAAAGTAATATGATTAGAATGTAGAAATTATAAAACAAAATAATTAATATCACATGAAAGCAAAATTTTATTGAAGATCATTAAAAAACAGCCGGAACGGAACATTGGCAAAGAACTACCTGATGTTCGAGCTGCGTACAGGAGAGATTGTGGCACCAGAGATATCATTGCTGATGTCAGACAGATCCTGGCTGAAACCAGAAAATACCAAAAGAATTTCTATTTATGCTTTATTTACTATACGAATACATTTGACTGTGTGAATCATAACAACTTATGACTAACAGTGAAAAGAATGAGAATCTCAGAACACTTAATTGTGCTCACACAAAATCTATGCCAACAAGTTGGGTCCAAAGAGAACTAGGGAATATCTATGGTTTAAAATCAGGGAGAGTGTGCATCAAGGCTTTATCTTTTTTCCATATCCATTCAATCTGTATCCTGAGCAAATAATTCATGAAGCCAGATTCTCTGAAGAAAAATATTACATCAAAAGCAGAAGATGACTCACTAACAGCTGCATTATGCAGATGGCACAACCTTCCTTGCTGAAAGTGAGGAAGACTTGAAGTGTTTGTTGTAGAAGATCAAAGACTATAGACTTCAATATGGATTGTATATTGAATTGCCAATTGGCAACATCATAATAGATGGAGAAAAGAATCAGAATTGAAAATGTCAATGATTTCACCTTACTTTGACACAATCAACACCCTTAGTACCAAGTGTCAGGAGATAAGAAGCTGTTTCGCTTTGGTTAAAGTCCATAGGGACCTCTCAGAAACAATGAAAATCAATGATGTCAGTCTGAAGACTAATGTGCATCTGATTCAGATCATGGTATTTTCCATTACTTGCTATACTTCTGAGAGTTGTACAATGGATAAGGGTAACAGAGAAGAATTGAGGCCTTTTAGGTGCAATGTTGAAGGAAAGTTCTGAATATACCATGGACTGCCAAAAGAACAAATAGGGATGTTTTGGAAATGGTGCAATTGGAAAGCTCCTGCGGACAAGGATGGCAAAACTTCATCTCTCATACTATAGATATGTTGCTAGGAGAGTTTATTCCTTGGAAAAGGGTATAATTTAGGAAGGGTGAAAGGTTAGCTTAAATAGAGGAAGACTCTCAAAGAGCTAGATTGGCACAGTGGCTCCAGCAATGGGATCAAGTGTATCAGTGATGATGGGGGTGGCTCAGACAAGGTTCGTACTGTTTTTCATAGGGTCTTTCTCAGTCATGTTCAACTAAATGGCACTTACTATCCATAATAAAAATCAGAAGAATGAATAATCTGCCTTGGAATGAGTACAATCAGAATGTGTCATAGAAGAGAGAATGGAAGGACTTCTCACATATTTTTGACCTGTTTTCAGGAGGGACAATTTCCTGGAGAAGGACGTCATGCATGGTAAATTAGAAGGCCAATCAATTTAAGATAGAACATAAGAACATAGAGTTACGCAATACCCCTAACAATGCACTCAAACATAAGGACATTTGTGAAGACGTTGTAGGATCAGGCACTTTTTCCTTTTTTTGTATATGGAGTTGCTATGAGTTGGGAAAAAAATCAATAATAACTCAGAGAAGTAACGTATACATTCAAAATGTGCTAATCAAGGGCCATAAACTTTAGTCTGAATCACTAAAAATGATTCTATTAATTTCAAAGAAAGGCAAAGAAGTATTTGTATATTCTAATTTAATCGGAATTCATGAGAAGAATCCATATTAGGAAAAAATTAAGGCTATTGAAGGACTAGTGATACATTTTCAAGAGCTTGCCTTTCTGTGATGTCTATGGAACTGTAATTAGTGGCCTCAAGCTACTGGCCACACCAGTCTGGGCCTTCCTTTAGCAAACAGCTGTCTTCCTTTTTTAGAAAAAGCTATATATGGCCTTGAAACCACATGGATTTCCTTTGAAGCAGCTTAGAACTTGTGCCTAATATCAGCTTTTATCTCTTCCTTGCCTTCAGAAGCTTTAAAAAGAGATTTTTATCAAGGTGATAAAGAAACTTCTGGTACTACCATTTCCCAGACAACCTTCTAGAATTCTCAAATGTGAAGCCAGACTCTGATAATCACGAGTTGTTTGCAGGATATTTTCTTTCTAATTGTGTTTAAGTAGTATTTCCAGTCTTTGTGTTTAAGTGCCAAACAACATTATCACCTTCACCTGGCATTTTCAGGACTTAAAGATGCACGTTATTTTGGGAGCTTATAAATGTTTACATTTCTATCCTTAAGACAATGATGAAGACTCATAAGTGAAAATAAATTGTCAAACAGTTTCTCAATTTTAAGAAAAAGTAGGAGAATCAATCTACTTTTAACATAATAATGTAGATGTTTTAGAAATTACTTCTAGAAATTGCCTTGCCCTTTAAATAGCATCACGTGAAGAGATACATTGAACAATATTGTCAATATAGGAATTGTCAAAGTCAAACAATCAGTTTTTATTTGCTAGCATAATTCAAATACAGCACTATGAATGGAGACTATTGCCTCACAAATAATCCAAGTGTGAGTTTACAAGGGATTTTGAAGGTGTAAGTATTTTAGCATTGAAAATGCAGATCAGCTTAAAGATGCCCTTCAGTTAGGATTCTTGTCTGTATGAAATCGATGTATTCATGGTTAGTTCAAGACAAAAAAAGAAAATATTAAAAACTTCAAGCAAGAAAGCTGAGATACACAGTTAAAGTCATTGGTATGGACAGATACTGAAAATTCATATAAGGAAAGGCCAGTGAAGAGTTTTCTAGATCCCAGGTACTGTCTCTGCATGTAAACTCATTAAATGGTTGTGTTGGGATAATGGGATAAGGAATAGCATTCTTTTTATATTACCATTAAAATTTAGCTCTAGTTGTTACAGAATCCTGTCCTGTATTTACAAGGATGCAATGATGGTACTGAGAGAGCACTTAAGGTCATGACACTAGGACATTTTCCTTGCAGCTTTACTGCTGTTTCCACTCTTGACTACAAAGTGTTCTTCTTGTGTTTGTCATAGGTAGTGCTAGACACTGTTCTGAGCAGATTTTTCTAGCCAAAGAGGTTTTCTGAATTAGCTTGCCACATTGTTTCAATTTTTGAACTATTTTCATTACTATTTTACCAAAAGTTTACAGAACACTTGGATTTCCATTCATTCATTGTTGCACATTTTCCTCTCAACCCTGCAGTTCACTTTTCTCTTTAAAAAAGATTCTTTTCTTTTTCTTTTTACTTTTTAAATTTATTGTTAATTTCAATGAAAATTTACAGAGACTTTGGGTTTCCATTCATTCAATTTTGCACTTTTCTCCCCTCGCAACCCTCCCCCCAGTACACTACCCTCTTGGAAAAGTAAAAGAAAAATTCTTTCATAGTTTTACAATCCCTCCTCCAGGTCCACTCCACTATGCAGCCTTAACTCTGGACTCCTGTCATGACAAAAATACCTAATCACATATCCCTATTAAACAGTTTTCTCCCTCATCTGCTTCAATGCAGTATACATTATTGAACCCATCTTTCTCAGTCTCCCACCAACCCTGCGGTCAGTCCTGTTTTACAACAGTGGCACCATGCAGTATTTGTCCTTTTGTGACTGAGAAACTTCACTCAGCATAATGTCCTCCAGGGTCATGCATTTTGAATAATATTGCATGAGTTCCTTGCTTTTCAATGTAGCCTAGTATTCCATTGTGTGAATATACCACAGTTTCTCTTTCCATTCGTTTGTTGACAGGCACTAAGGTTGTTTCCAACTCCTTGCTATTGTGAACAAAGCCGTGATAAACATGGGTATGCATGTATCTGCTTGGATGTCTTTGGGATATATTTCCAATAGTGGAATTGCTGGGTGAAATGGTATCTCTATTTGCAACTTTTTGAGAAAGGGCCATACTGCCTTCCACAGTGGTTGTACCATTTTATACTTCCACCAACAGTGAATAAGGGTTCCATTTTCTCCACAACTTCACCAGCATTTGCTGCTTGCTGTTTTATTTTGTTATACTGACTGGGGTGAAACCTGGAGAAGTGGAAGAATATCCCTTGCCCATGGATAGGAAGGCTCAATATTGTGAACATAGCAATAATATAAAAGGCAATTTACATGTTTAAAGCAATTCCAATACAAATACCAATCCCATTCTTTAACTAGATGGAAAAGGGAATCTCCAGTTTCATTTGGAATGGAAAGAAGCCCTGAATAAGCAAAGCACTCTTTAAAAACAGAAGAAAGGTAGGAGGCATCTCACTCTGTGATTTCAAATCCTACTACACTGCCTTGGTGGTTAAGACAGCATGGTACTGGTACAATGACAGACACATAGATCAATGGAATAGAATTGAGAACCCAGAGATCAGCCCATCTATCTATGGTCAACTGATTTTTTGACAAGGAGATGAAATCAGGTAAGTTGGGAAAGGACAGCCTTTTTAACAAATGGTCTTGGCAAAGTTGGAAAAGTATCTGCAAAAGACTCAAGCAAGATCCACATTACACTCCATATACAAAAACTGACTCAAGGTGGATCATGGACCTAGGACTAAACCCCAAGACTGTAAACTTCATTAAAGAAAAGCTTGGAAGAACGCTAGAAGTCCTAATCCAGAACATAAACAGTCTTCTAAGTATCCTGAAAAACCTACAAGCAGGAGAAGATAAAATAGATGAATGGGACCGTCTAAGAATGAAATCCCTATGCACATCCAAAATCTTCTCCAACAGGGTTAAGGGAAGCCACAGACTGGGAAAAAGTATTTGGTAATGACATATCAGATAAGAGACTTATATCCAGAATTTATAAAATACTTGAGCACCACAACAAGATAAACATAAGTAATTCAATAGAAAAATGGGCACAGGCTATGAGCAGACACTTCACCAAAGGAGACATTCAGATGGCTAACAAGCATATGAAGAAATGTTCAAAATCTCTAGCTCTAAGAGAGATGCAAATCAAAACAACTATGAGATATCATCTCACCCCAGTCAGAATAGCAAAATTTAAAAGATACTTTTACTGTTTCACAATGTCCCCCCTCTCCCCACATGCACAGTTCAAATTGTTATGTACCTCTTCTTCTGGACTGTTGTTATGCAAATAATACCTAGTCACATATTCCTTTGAAACAGTTCTTTCCCTCATCTGTTTCAATGCAGTGTACATTATTTATCCCCTCTTTCTGGGTTTCCCCTTAAACCCACATCAGTCCTATTTTATAACAGTGGCATTAGACAGCACTTGTCGTTTTGTGATTCACAGTTGTCTCACACCCATGTTCTATGTTCCAAGATGTCAAGAAGCAAATATTTGGCCCATTTATAGGTACACTTTTTCAATACTAGATTTCTCAATATTGGGAAAGGAATTAGAATAATGAGCAAACGGGACTGAAGGAAAGCAGAGAAGGAGGGAAGGAATGATGTACACTGCTTTGAAACAGATGAGGGAGAGAACTGTTTAAAA
Source organism: Elephantulus edwardii (assembly GCF_000299155.1). Classification (NCBI taxonomy): domain Eukaryota; kingdom Metazoa; phylum Chordata; class Mammalia; order Macroscelidea; family Macroscelididae; genus Elephantulus; species Elephantulus edwardii. Next base: position 5,455,635 of record NW_006399785.1, read on the forward strand.
AGGATATATGAATATGAATGGGTATTATTGTTATGACAAGAGTCCAGAATGAAGACTGCACAGTGGAGTGGACTAGGGAGGAGGGCTTGCATAACAATGAAAGAATTTTTCTTTACTTTTTAAGGAGAAGAGTGATTTGAGGGGAGGGAGTGGGCAGGAAGAAAAGTGCAATAGTGAATGACTGGAAACCCTAAGTCTCTGTAAACTTTTATTAAAATTAATTAAAACAGTCATGAAACAAAACATAAATTTGAAGAATTAGCAATTTAAAGCTCCATAACAAAAATATCATTGACGAATATTATTTTTTAAAAAAATGCTGTAATGATCACCAGTTAAACGGTTGCTTTCTCGACAAATCTAATTCACGGCAACCTCAAAGCAGAACTGTAGTCTATGGAGCTTTCAATAGATGATTTTTTTTTAATTGGTTGCCAGGTCTTTTTCCCAAGGTACATCTGGAACTCCAGTCTTCATCCTTTTGGTCAGCTGTCAAGCATGGTAACTATTTACACTGCCCAATCCGTTCACTATTACGGTAACGAGCAATCCTCTTGAACGAAAAGCTAAGTCCTACTTAAAGACCACCATATAATTTCATAAAATTGCAACTCCGGATAACATTAATTGATTACAAATGTAAATGAGCTTGTTTCTAAAAGACACCACGTTGAATTGTATGCCAAGCATAAACAATGTATGATTAGTGGAAAGACAAACCAAAGAAAATAATTGCATAGTTTGCATAAATTATTTAAAATCTTCAGGAAGCAACATTCCGGACTTTGACCTTAACACACAGCGAGCTTTTCCAATATAAATGTAAAACTTAAGATTATGTTTACGAAGTTGGAAGTGAAACGAAGGAGAGAAACATATGCACAGAGGGAGAAGGAGAGAGAGAGAGACAGAGAGAGAGATACAGAGAGAGAGAGAGAGAGAGAGAGAGACAGAGGGAAATTGAGAGAGATTTTTGCTGTAGACGCTTTTGACATGGTCCAGTTACTGCGTCACGACTTCATGTTTCTTAATCTTGGCAATAGAATAAAGTCCTCAGCAGGAGGACTTTTTTTCAAGTCCAAAAACATGACACTTCAGAGCTCTAACCACAACTTCTCTTTTTATGTCTACGGGATTTACAGTGTTTGCAGATGGAAGTAATTTAATACCATGGTGATCTTTCATCTAGCCTGTTTCCTTTCAGTGACCTTATGTTTACTATAAGAAAACACCAACAAGGTGTCTGATTTCTTCATGGAAAAATGGCAACTATTTAAAACAAAAGGATTTTGTCCTGCAGAATCATAAATCTCTTACTGTTTCTGTAATTTAACAAAAAAAAGCTCATTTGTTCTGTGAGGAGTGTTTGCCTACGAGACAAGGCCAGTTTAAATTTGTCATTTAAAAAAAAAATGTGTTTTGAAGAGGTGGGGGAAGATACTAGTAGAATAAAAACTCACTGTTCTATCTATGGCAGGGAAAAAAATATAATTGCTATGGCTTACCTCAAACTGTTCATAGTCATCACTTTGAAATAAAACCCCAGAATCCTCCCTGGCATTTCCCAGGATGCCTTGAGAATAATAGCAGGTTATTTATGCCCTTCACACAGCCTTGCCCCTGTTTATGTGGCTCCTCATGATTTAAAAACCTGTTCTGCACCCTAGAAAGTGGACATTTCCTGGAATAAGAGACACTCATCTTAACCACCATAATACACCTTTCAGGGGAATCTTCCCATTGACATTTAATAGGTCAAGACATAAATAATGAAATTAAATCTTTCCACAGAAGACCAGAAGCTGCAACTGGGACACTTGAGGAAATGGATAACAGCTGTATTCTAGGTGATGAAATGCAAGATGCCTTCCTATATTGGAGGTAATTCTTCCCCTAAAAGGTTATGAATACAGTGTGTCCCTTCTGTTTACACCATGGACCCCAAAGATGAAAATACACTTAGGCTTACCATGTTCAGTCAAAAAATATAAGCTATATCCTAGAGCAAAGCTTTAGCCCTTCTGAATTACTTATTCTGAATGATGTGTTATATGAATGCTGTTGTTGTTGTTAAGTGCCATCGAGTTGTAGACGACTCATAGCAACACCTTGAATGAAAAACCTGAACTCTTGTATATCTTTCTTCATTTCTCCAAGTTCATAGAGTTTCTGGATGCAAGCTATTTCAGAAGTGCATGCCACACCTGCTTCCAAATAGTCAAGGATTATTCACAAATAAGCATTTTTAAGATATTGAAGTGGACCCTAAATGGGTTGCAGTGGATTATTTTAAACAATCTTACATATTAAGTGTCTAATGTATGCCAAGGATATTCTGAACTTTATAAATATAATAACAAACAAGGAGCAAAGGAGACACAAACAAGAGAAGAGGCGCCTGAAAATTGACTAGAAATTCTTGTTGTTGTTGTCGTTGTTGTTGTTGTTAAGTGCTGTCAAGTTGTAGACAATACCTAGTGACCCTATGAACTAAAGACCTGAACATTTGTATAATTTTCATCATTTCTCCAAGTTCATGGGTTTCCAGAGGCAAGCTATTTTGGAAGTGGACGCCACTCATGCTTCCAGGCTTGTTTTAATCGGGAAGCTCCACCAAACACTGTGCACCATGGGTAACCACTATTGCATTTGACATGTCAGTGTCACAGTGTTCAGCTTCACAGTAACAGAGTTACCTCTGTATGGCAAGTCGACACACCAGGGCTATACCCCTAGAAGAATGTTTAAACAAACACAATTAAAAACAGGCCTAAGGGCTGTGGATTAAAGTCACCCACCTTTGGGTTGGAGGCATCACTTTCTCTCCGCTAGGCTAACTAAGCTCTCTTGTTGTTTTTGTTAAGTGCCGTCGAGCTGTAGGTAGAAAAAATAGAGAAAGAGAAAGCAAGAGGAGAAGCCAGGATGATTCAATAGTAAAGGATTAAATAAAGAGGATTCATAGTGCGTTTAGGAACAGAAATTGGTTCAGTGTGCTGGTCTTTGGCCAATCGCTTTATTCATTCAATGTTCAAAGTATATCAATGCTTTGTTCCAATGGCAAGGCTGTAAGTGTTCCAATTGGAGGCACAACCAGCAGGAACAAAAAAAGAAAAGAAAAATCACAATTTCTTAAGCCACAGTGACCTTGTAGAGTGCCATTATGTTGCAGGGAATGTGTGCAAACTCTAATCTTAGTAAAATCTTTCTCACATTCGTACTGTGGTTTGTGCCTGTGTGAAAGATGTGCGTATACCCTACCCTAAGCAAAGAGTGCATAAGACTGAGTGCTTAGGATAGGGATGTAAAAAAGAAATGGGAAACAAATGTGAAGGTCCATTTTACTGAACCCTACCTAACTCATGCTAGCAATTGTTGCCATTCTTCCACGTAAATGAAGAGAAGATGAATTATGTTATCTCATGAAATGAAATTAGCACCTTCTTTTACAAATGATTGAGTCCTTAGATGACACATGTGGTTATATGTTCTATTTTTAGCTGAATGTTCAGATGATCAAACCAGCTAGATTTGCTTTGGGAACTGTTTCCAAAAGGTCAGACATGAAAACTTGACAGAGCATCCATATAGCCAAGATAATTTATAGCAATAGGATGTCAATTAAGAACAATATTACATACTTACATAAATATTTTGGAATAAGGAGTTGTTGGTCTTTGGCATCCATTTCCTAAATAATATGCCTCTGAAAACTCTATGAACTTGGATAAATGTCGATAGTTATAAAAACACTTCAGGCCTTTTGTTCATAGGGCTGCTATGAGTCATGCTTGACTCGAAGGCCATCAACAACAACAATATATAAATAGTGATCATTTAAGTTGTATCCCTTTCCTATATATTTCTAATTTTACTTGTATTAAAAATCCACGTTGTTGGTACTAGCATTCAGGAGATAAAAATGCCCATGATTAGGGGGAAGACAACAGTTAGAGACTTTCTAAAGTTCTGAAGAGTAATAGTGTCACTTTAAAGACCAAGATGCACCTCATTTCAAGCCATAAGTTTCCAATGACCTGCTATGTATCTGAGAGCTGGATAATGATTAAGGATAACAGAAGACTAACCGATGCCTTTGACTTGTGGTGTTGGAGAAGAGTACCGAATAGACTGCCAAAAGAATAATAAGATATAGCTTGAAAAAATTACAGCCAAATTGCTCTTTGGAGGCAAGGATGGTGAATCTTCATCTCACATAATTTGAACATGTTATTGTTGTTGTTTGTTGTTATGTGCCGTCGAGT
>NW_006399785.1:5463981-5471214 GCF_000299155.1 Elephantulus edwardii
GTGTGTCAGAGGCGGTGCGGTTGGCGCAGGATAGAGCAGGGTTTAGGGCTGTTGTGCATAGGGTCGCTATGAGTCGGAAACGACTCGAAGGCACACAACAACAACATGTCTTACTCACTAAGTTGTAAATTTTAGCAATGTGGATATAACATATAAGTACAATTAGTGTAACTTCTGTTATATATTAACAAATGCTTGCTCTGTAAACATATATGCTGGTTTTTTTAAAATACAATTTTATTTTAGTTCTGATTTTAACGAACATTTACAGAAAAGTTAGATTTCATTTATTTATTATTGCACATATTATCCCCTCACTCTCCTTTCTCTCTCCCCCAGTTTGGGAAGCCAATACTAAATATTCGTAATAAACTGAATGCTATTTCAGGATGCGGGGGAGGCACAGTTCAAGATTGAGTTCAACCTGAGGCACTAAGGCAATCCTTAAGGGTTTACCCATTCTTGCATTTGCTGACACCACCCTACTTAGTCAGAAGGCAGGTTTTCAAGAGGAAGAGCTTGGCTTCATTTGCATTTAATTCTCTTTGTGATTTACTTCCTGATAATTTTCAGTAAAGTTATGGGGAAGCTGGAATAGGAGTCTTCAGTCGAGAATTGCTGGCCACCTGTTTTTCATGCTCTCTTCTCTATTTCATTCCTGGCTATCTGTCTCATTATTAATAATTATAAAAATACTTTATCCTCGATCTGCAACACCCCAGTTCATTCTTTTTAAAATATTCATTCACTGTATACAATTAATTCCACCCCACTATTCTCTTTGAATTTAAAAACCAGTTATATCGTAATTGGTGTAATTGGTTTTGACACATGCTAAACCTACATTTGTTAGAGTAGAGGTGTGTTCTTCAGGGATTTTGATGGCTGACCTTTCAGAAGTAGATTTTTAAACAACAAGGGGGGAAAGTTACAGAAACTAAAACTGATCCATTTTTGTCCCTAAATCCCACTTCGAATGCCTTTCTCTGAGTTGACAACATAGCCTAGTGGCAAGAAGCTGCACTGTAATCTGGAAGGCATGCAGTTTGAGCCCACCAGCTGCTCCGAAGGGCAAAGCAATCTCCTCCCTTTATGATTAACTGCCTCTGAAAACTGGCCAGAGGGTCAGCGATGGGTTGGTTCTGACCCCACAGGACAGAACAATAACAAGGAACTATAGCTACTTTTTACAATGAACTTCTTAACTTCACTCTTGCTTAGTTCCCATTGGACCAAAGTCCCTAAGAAGCTGTCCTTCTAGGTTGCAATTATCTCAGGACTTTCTCCAGAGTCACACATTGGTATTAACTTGGATGTTACATAAAGATTAGCATCATACTTCTTTTGTGTGGTATTTAATAAAACAAATGCAAAGGGTTTGAATACTCTGATTTAATTCACGCGTACACGGAGCAGTCATTGAGAATCCCCAGAGACAAATTTATATAATTAAGTCCAGTATCTAATAAAAAATTAATTGCACTGCCTATTTAAGATATGAACTCTTTAAAATGTAGAATGTGATCCTTAATTTTATTGGACTGTAAAAACACTTGCAGTTTTTTGTGGTGACTGTTGGTTATATTTATTCCACGATTAAGCTAAGACCAATGGACTACGTTTTATGGAAGTTAGTAAAAAGTTGTTAATAATTTGTGAGAACAGCATAATTTTTATTTGTTTGCTTGTTTGTTGTTGTTGTTGTTGTTATGTACTATTGAGTCAACTACAAGTTAAAACAACTCTATAAACAATAGTTCTGAACCCTGCCTTATCCTGAATCAATCTCACTGTTTCTGACTCTCCTTAACCTATTACCAACAGTCACTGTGTCAATACATCTCATCCAGGGTCTTTCTCTCCTGTACTGACCCTCCAACCTTTCATGCACAATGTCCTTCTCCAAAGACTGATCCCTTCCCACAAAAAGTACGAAATATTTGATAGTTTTACAATCCTTGACTCCAACAAGCATCCTGGTTCACTCTCTCCAGGACATCTTGTTAATAATTTTTATTTGTTGTTGTTATGTGCCATCAAGTTGCTTGTGACTCATAGTAATCCTTTGTACCACACTCCGTCCTGTACTAAACTTATAGTCTCTGACACATCTACCCTCATTATCATAGTCAATCAAACCATCTCATCAAGTCTTCCTCTCTTGAGTTTTCCATCTGAAATTCCAGGCTTGATGTCCCTCTCCAAGAACTGGCTACACCTTGTAACGTTCTCAAAATAGGTCAGATAAAGCTTCAGAATCCTTGCCTCCAAGGAGTTTTTAAGCCATCTCAAGAGTACTGAAAAGCAATGATGTCAGTCTGGAGACTAAGGTGCTCGTGATCCAGGCCATGGTCTTTGCAATTGTGTGCTATGAATCAGAAAGTTGGACAAAGACTAGGGATGATAAGAGACTTGATGGCTTTGAGCTGTAGTGTTGGAGAAGAGTATTGAATATACAATGGACTCTAGGAAAACAAACAGGTTTGTTCTGGAGAGGGCAAAAACAGGCTGCTCCTTGGAGGCAAGGATTCCTCCATCCGACATAGTTTGGACATGTTGCAAGAAGGGACCAGTCCTTGGAGAGGGGTATCATGCTTAGGAAAGTGTAGGAACAGCGCAGAAGGAGAAGACCCTTGATGAGATGGATTGGCTTAGTGACTGGGGTAATGGGGGTAGGTGTGTCAGAGATAATAAAGTTGGCTCATGATAGAGCAGGGTTCAGAGCTGTTGTATAAAGGGTTACTATAAGTTGCAGATGACCTGACAGCAAAAACCAATCACTTTTATTCAAGGGACCAAATGAATTCATATGCATGATTTATGATACATTTATGAGAGCTGTGTCTTTTTTGTGAAAATATCAGCACTATAAGAGTTTAGACCATTACTGATTTAGGAAACATCTTCCAACATTATAAATTCTTTGGGTAAGATAACATGCATTATGGTTTTTGCTCTGGGAAACCATCTACTTTGATCAGAAAACAGATTCTATGGCCATCAGCCCACAAAAACTCAATGGGCCTCTTTGGCAGGGCATGAAGGAGTCTGATCCTTGGTCTAATTAAGCTCTTTCCCTTTGGGACTCTGCTTAGAAACTGAAGTTAAGACTTGCCTTATTTCCTCACAGTGATGGGTAAATCCATTTCAATTCAGCAGCTTTGCCCTGATTTGAGTGCATTTGGGGACTTGGAAAGCACAGCAGAGTATGTTTAAGGGTTGGAGTTTGGAGCTGCCAGTTAGAAGAATTGGCAGGGACTTCTCTTAAGCTTTTTGGGTTTAAAGCGGCTGCTTCATTCCCACAAGGAAGAAGCCAGAGCCATATGAACCAAACCCCACATGGCCCTCCTCCATGGTCAGTGGTTTCTCTGAATCTCACTCCCCAGGCTTGGGGCCTGCCAACAATTTTGCAATGGAAGATACACAGAGTCACGGTTTCATAACTTGTGGGAAACATGGGTACATAAGTCAATCCCACAAGAATGGGGGTGTGCTTATTATGTGTTGGACATTATACCATACTGGAAGAGATTGTTCCTATGCTTAAGCTGCTTGTGTTTCCACAGCTTATTCAATATTACTGTGTATCTTATTTCCTATATGTAACATTAAAGAAAAATTAAGACAAATTTTGTGAGGTGTTATGGAAAATAGGAAAGAATACGAGCTGTGTTAAAATTGTCCATGTACAAGCCTAATGAGTTAACCAAGCACTTTGTGAACATAGCTCGGTTTAGAAGAGGCCGTGATACTAGGGACATCATTGTCAATGTCAGATGGATCTTAGCCGAAAGCACAGAATACCAGAAGGGCGTCTATCTGTGCTTCATGGACTAGGAAAAATAATTAACTGTATGGATTACAATAAATTGTGTCTAACCTTGAGAAGACTTGGACCAAGATGCAATCATCAGAACAGAGCAAGGAAACACTGCATGGTTCAAAATCAGAAAAGGAGTGCATCAGGGATGTGTCTTGTCTCCATACTTTTTCAATCTATATGCAAAACAGATCAAATGAGAGGCTGGACTTTATTTATGGGGAAGAATGTGGCATCACGATTGGAGGAAAACTTCATCAACAATCTGGGTTCTGCAGATGACACAACCTTACTTGCTGAAACTGAGGACGACCTGAAGCATCTGCTGCAGAGGGCCAAGGACTGTACCTTGCAATATGGACTGAAGCTCTACATCAAGAAAACCAAAATTCTCAACACTGGGCTGATTGACAACATAATGATAGATGAAGGAGAGAGTGAGATTGTGAACAATTTCAACTTGCTCCATTCCACAATCAATACTCTTGGCACCAGTAGAATTCAAAAGATAAATTGCATTAGGAAAATCTGCTGTCAGGGACATTTCCAGAGTACTGAAAAGCAAAGATGTCAGTCTAGAGACTAAGGTACACCTGATACAGGCCATCATCTTTGCAATTACTTACTATGCATCAGAGAGCTGGACAATGACAAAGAATGAAAGAAGAATTGATGCCTTTGAATGGTGGTGCTGGAAAATAATTTTCAACATTTCATGGTCTGCTAAGAGAAATAAAAAGTGTCTTCCAGAGAGAGTGAAACCAAGCTGTTTCTTGTAGGCAAGGAGCCTGAGTCTCCGTCTCACATACTTTGGCCATATAGGCAGTAGGGGACAATCTTTTGAGAAAGATATCATGCTTGGGAGGTCTGAGGAAGATACTGGATCAAATGAACTGACACAGTCATTGGGGTAATGAGGGTAGGTGTGTCAGAGACATTGAGATTGATTTAGGATAGAGCAATGTTTAGTGCTATTATGCATAGGGTCACTATGATTTGCAAGAGACTCAACAGCACATAACAACAAAGTAAAAGCATCATGATCACCATGGTCATAAAGTTATATTGTAGTTGTTGTTAGGTGCCATCGAGTCGAGTACGACTCATAGCGACCCCATGAACAAAAGATCTGAACCCCATCCTGTCCTGTGCCATCCTCACACTTTCTGACACACAAGAGCCCATTGCAGCAGTCACCGTGTCAATCCACCTGGTGGAGGACCTTCCTCTTCTTTGCCGACACTCCACCCTTCCCAACATCATGTCCTTATCCAAGGAACAGCACTTGCTCGAAATATGTCCAAAGCATGTTAGGTAAAGCCTCAGCAAAAGAATGTCTTTTGTGCTTTATTGACCATGCATAAAGATATAGACATTTAATATTAGCTAATTTTAATATTTTTTCCTCTGTTAAAAAAAAGAGATGTCTGTCTCCATGTTCTTGTGATGGTGAATAATGCTGCTGTGAACATTGGGTACAAATTTCAGTTTATGCTCAGTTCTACGTTTCTCAGGGTATGTTCCAAGCAGCGGAGTAGCTGGGTCATATGGAATTTCTATGTTCAGGTTTTTTTTAGCTACATCATACTTCCTTCCAGAGTGATTGTACTGTTTTACAATCCCACCAGTTTCTAAGAGCTCCTATCTCTCCACAACCTCTTCAACATTTATTACTTGTTGTCCCCAAATATCTAGCCATAACTGAATGGATTTAGAAATTATTGTACATTCACGAGATGGAATTCTATGCAGCATGGAGGAGCAATGATTTTGAAAATTACTACCTAATTTGGGAGGGACTAGAGAGCATTATGTTAAGTGAACAAATTTAGTCTCTTAAGGACTAAAACTGCATAAGACCATTATTGTAGAAATAGAGAACTAGTAAAATGTGTATGAAAATCACATGTGGGAAGGGTAAGAACAAAGGGGTGAGGATAGGCAAGAAGGCATTAATCATAAGTGTGCACAATGTAATGGCTGGGGGGAGGTTTGAGTGAAGGAAATGGGAAAGATCCAGTGTGAAGAAGACTGTATCCAAAGTTTGTGAGTAAACCAGTAAAAAAGAAAAAAATTATTTCAGAAAGAGGGGTGTCCAAGAGAATCTAGAAACTAATGAATAATATCGATAATACTATATGTAGGCAAAATCTTTGGCTCTGGTTCTGGTTGTTGGTGCGTATATCTGAATGATAGTGGTATTCACTGGGCTTCATTGTATGTGTATGGATATTATCCTGTCGTTCACAATATTGTATTTCAAAACATATCTAGAAATGACTTTTTAACTATGAAAGCAATCACATTTTTCCTCACCTTTTCATCTACAGAGTAGTATATTATCATCTGATTCAAAATGCCCCATGCCAGTCCATCTCATCTCACCAATGCCTAGAATATCAATATTTATGTGTTCCATTTCTTCCTTAACAATATTTAACTTTCCTACATTCATGGTTCTCACATTCCACGTTCCAATCACTGGTGTCTGCTTACAACTGTTCCTCTTCCTTTGTATTTCCATACTTGAAAGCTACACCTCAGTTGCCCTTTCTGTTATTCTACATGTATTCTGTTGTACATAGGGTTTTCAGGGGCCTGCCATTTTGAAAGTGGATGGCCAATCCCTTCTAGTCTGTCTAAATCTGAATGCTCAGATTTAGGTAAGTATGCTTGGACCAAGGGGCAGTAGTCAGAACAGAGCAAGGAAACACTGCATGGTTCAAAATTGGGAAGGACATTCGATAGGGATGTGTCCTATCTCCAAACCTTTTCAACCTGTATGCAGAACAGATTATCTGGGAGGCTGGGCTCTATGAGGAGAAGTGTGGTGTCAGGATTGGTGGAATATATATCAACAATCTGCGTTATGCAGATGACACAACCCTGCTTGCTGAAACTGAGGAGGACCTGAAGTACTTGCTGCAGAGGGTCAAGGGCTGCAGCCTTCAATATGAATTGAGACTCAGTATCAAGAAGACAAAGATTCTCACCACTGGACCAATTCGTAGCATCAGAATGGATGGGGAAGAGACTGAGATTGTTTACAGCTTTAGTCTGCTTGGCTCCACAGTCAACACTCTTGGCAACAGCAGCCAGGAAATAAAAAGATGTATTGTGATGGTAAAGTCTGCTGTTAGGGACCTCTCCAAAGTATTAAAGAGCAATGGTGTCTCTCTGGAGACTAAGGTGCATCTGATACAGGCCATGGTCTTTGCAAGTACTTGTTACGCATCAGAGAGTTGGACAATGACTAGGGAGGATAGAAGCAGAATTGATGCTTTTGAGCTCTGGTGCTAGAGAAGAGTATTGAGAGTATCATGAACTGCTGAGAAAACAAATAGATTCATCCTGGAAAGGTTTAAATCAGGTAGCTCCCTGGAGGCAAGAATTCTGAGGCTCCATCTAACATA
>NW_006399785.1:5471314-5472542 GCF_000299155.1 Elephantulus edwardii
GTCAATTCTCCTTCTGTCCTCCCTAGTCATTGTCCAGCTCTCTTATGCATAACAAGTGATTGCAAAGACCATGGCCTATATCAGGCACTTTCGTCTCCAAAGAGACACCGTTGCTCTTGAGTACTCTAGAGAGGTCCCTAACAGTAGACTTTGCCTTTGCAATAAGTTTTTTTAATTCCTGACTGTTGGTGCCAAGAGTGTTGACTGTGGAGCCAAGCAAGCTAAAGCTGTGAACAATCTCAACCTCTTCGCCATCCATCCTGATGCTAACAATTGGTCCAGTGGTGAGAATCTAGGATAGATTATTCCTTGTAATGGGGCGTAGTGCTCAGAAAAGTATAGCATCAACAAAAGAGAAAGACTCTCAATGAAATGGATAGACTTAGTGACTATAGCAATGGGCTCCAGTTTGTTGGAGGTGGTCCAGGATTGGACAGGGCTCAGCTTTGTTGTACATACAACTTGACTCTAATGAATTTAGCAACAACAACACATTAAATCTACTTTATTTGAGTCAGTGGATGAGGTGGGATAAAACTGAGCTGAGAAATTTGTCCGAAGTGACTCAATTATTAAGCTTTTTCAGTAAGATATAAATGTAGATTTCCTGACTTCATTGTTGGTTTTGGATGTTTCTTGTCAACTATGACTCATATTGGCCCAATGAACAATACAGTGGAGTCTCACCCTGTCCTGCACAAGTATCAACTGTAATATGTCCAAGGTCATTGTTACTGTCACAGTGCCAGTTAGTCTTTTTGAGGATCTTCCTAACTCCATAGGTTTAGCCAACTTTAGCCATTCACCTATGATGTTGGAAAACTTTGTCTAGTTGATTTAGGTGTATTTCTCGTTGTTGTTCTAGTATGTTGAAATTAAAATATATTCATTAATTGTGTATGTCTCTTGGAAATATTTCCAATTATAGATGTGTTTGATGGTTGCACACAGAAACAGACTATCATATTCCCTATGCGTAATTCTGAGACCATATATCTGGGTTCAAATCTAGAAAGTTCACGTATTTTATATCCATATGTCTTACTCTGTTGTGCATAGGGTTTTCAGAACACACGCAGATTGAAAGAAAGGGCAACCTAGGTAGAACTATCAAGTATGGAAATACAAAGGAGGAAGAACAGTTGTAAGCAGACCCTAGTGATTGGAACATGGAATGTGAGAACCATGAATGTAGGAAAATTAGAAATTGTTAAGAAAGAAATGGAAC
>NW_006399785.1:5473980-5485790 GCF_000299155.1 Elephantulus edwardii
TGAGCCTTGCCCTGTCCTGTGCCATTTCCATCATCTTTGGTATACTTGTGCCCATCATAACAGGCACTGTGTGAATACATGTCTCTTTCCAAGGACTAGTCCCTCCTAACAGTATGACCCAAACATATGATATAAAGTTTCACCATCCTTGCCTCTATGGTGCACCCTTGTTGCACTTTCTCAGGAAAGAGGTGTTTATTCTCTTGGAAGTTGCATGTAATACTCAGTACTCTTCTCTCTGCCCACAATCCAAAGCCATCAATTTCTCTTCTGTCATCCTTAGTCATTGTCCAACCTTCATATGCATAACAAGTAATTCAGATGCACTTTAATCTTTAAACTGACATTATTGATCTTTAACAGTTCAGAAAGGTTCTTGAAGGCAGATTTTCCACAATGTCATGCATCTTTTATTCATTTGTCGTTGTTATTTTTAGGTGCTACTGGGCTGAGTATGACTCATATTGACCCTAGGAACAACAGATCTGAACCGTCTCCTATCATGATCATGTTCAATTCTCATCATCTTTGACACAATAAACTCACTGCTGCCTTCACTATTTCAGTTTTTGTTATTGAAGGTCCTCTGTTTCCCTGACCCTCTACCTTTCCAATCATGAGGATCCTTTCCAAAGAATAGCCCTTCATTTTAATATGCCCAAAGTATGTGAGATGAAGCTTCTCTATCCTTGTTTCCAAGGAGTTCTTTGACTACACTTTCTCCAAATATATGTTCTTTTTGAAGTCCATGGAGTATTTAGTACTCTTCTCCAACACTACTATTTCAAGACATCAATTCATTTTCTGTCATCTTTACTCATTATCCAGCTCTCAGATGCATGGCTATTTATTGAAAATACAATGGTCTGATTCCAACATATGTTAGTCTTTAAACTGATATCAGCAATCTTTAGGATTTTGGAGAAATCACTAACAGCAAACTTTCCCATCGTAACAAGTCTTTGATTTTCCTGCTGATGAGACACTCTTTGACAGTTTCAAAAGAGATGGGGGGGTGTGGTGGAGAGAGAGAGAGACAGAGAGACAGAGAGAGAGAGAGAGATATCTGTTCATAGTTATATGGATATGTGGATTCAGACCACATATATTCACTAGATACTGAAATAGAGATATTCACTAGATATAATCAGCCCGTCTCATTATTTTCCTCCCTGATTTTAAAGACTTAGAATCATAGTCTAAGAACAGAAGAATTAGATAGTACTCAGCTACTACAATTATTTGAAAGGGATACAATCCTTCGCTGGGGTAAAATGGGAGACAGTTATGGCAGAGAACTCAGTGTTTATAAAAAACCAGAAGTTAGCCAAATTGAACAGGAGAGAACAGAGGACTCCTTAGTATCATTTCCCTGAGATCCTCTGTAAATGAAAACAGAACCTATTCTCTGAGATTCCCTTTTACTCAAATATCAGAGTAGCACACAAAATGAGAAGTATTATTTGCTATATCAATTTCTTACCTTAAAGACATAAAACATATCCGGCATTTCTGAAGCTGTAAGAAAAAAAATCAAGTTTTAAGTTGTAATATTGAAGGATTCTATGGGCAGTATCTTGATTGATGCAAGATGGAAAAAAAAACACAAAGTCACTGTACCAAAAAAAAAAAAATTGGCTACTACTAAGTTGTTTCAGGAAGTAATATATGATCAAGAACCTATAGGATTCAAGCAATATGCCCAATCTTCACAGAGGTACTGACAAAAAGAACAACCCCAAAATTGATGGATTACCAAGTGAGGTGTTTCAAGAAACACATGAAGACCAGAATGGGCTCATTAAATATGCCAACAATTTAAAAAAATGTGCTGCAATAGAGTGTGGGGATTATATAACAATATCATTTATATAATATGAAAGTGTGGTCTTGCTAAAGCTTATTTTAAAATGGCTCATATAGAACATCAACCATGAAATACCAGGAGTTCAAGCTGTATTCAGAACAGGCCGTGGAATAGAGTCTATTACTAATATCTGTGGATATTGGCTACGAAGAGAGAACAGAAAGTTTGTTTTACCAATTGATCCACTATCTACAACAATGAGCTTGCGCATGAGAGAGAGACAGTAATGATGATACAAGATAGACTAAGGTTGGGATCAGATGTTTATACCATTGCTATGAGTTGTAGGCATCGCAACTTCATTTAGCAATAACAACTACTTAAAAATTATTCGTGTAAAACTAATCAAATCATTAGTGTACAACTAAAAGCACAATTATTTAAAGGAAAAATGAGCTGTTGACAGAATAGAGAAGTTAAAGAACTGAAAAAAATAACAAGCTAAGCACGTGGATGACGCTATGCTGTAAAAAACCAAAACAATTTAATGAGCAATTTGAGTAAAAATTAATTAAAAGGGGAATGAATTCATATAAATTAACATAAATTAATTATAAATTCATTTATTTAATTTAATAAAATTAATTATTTATTTTTGTTGTGTAAACTGCTGAAAACTCAAGAAATCATTTCATGTAATTGTAGTAATTACTGTTTATTTTACTTCACTAAATGGATGTGAAAATCAAATTCCATAACTTTATGTGCAAATTTTTTTTAATTTGAAAAACATTCAAGTGTCCACTCTCTAAACAATACGTCTCTGGGGACTCTATGAAATTTGATAAATGTTAACAGTTACGGAAAGGCTTCAGGCCTTTTGTTCATAGGGTTGCTATGAGTCGTGTTCAATTCGTAGGCAATCAGCAACAACAACATATAGCACATATATATAGTTCACTAGTCTTAAGATATTTTTGCAAGCTAATCGAACTTCTAAAAGAGAAAAATAAGGCCATATTTATTGTACTAAACTCGTGGAGAACCCTTGTACATCCTAGTAAAACTGTGCTGCACAAAATTTTTACTGGCCAGTACTTTGGAATGAAATAAACAGGGCTTTCTTTCAAGGTGCTTCTAATAACGAAACCTAATTGTTTGTACTAATTACAGACTCATCTCTGAATAGAAACCTGATCTAAAATTATGACAGCAACAAAAGTGAAAACGTCTCAGAACTTTCATAGTAATATTTCTTCCTTCTTAAAAGTTGTTCTCCAGTAGTGGTTTCTGATCTGGCAGTATCTTTGTCCCCTGGGAACTTTTTTTAAAAATGCACATTTTTGGCTACATTCCAGAACTAATGACTCAGAAACACTGGAATTAGGACTTAGCACTCTGCGTGCTAATAAACCCTCTATATGTACATGGTTCTCACACATACCACTTTTAGAGAAACACCAAGTACTGTGGACACTATTTCCTCATCTAGCCTGCATGTCTTTAAAAGAGCATAATTATTTATATTAATTGCGATGGGAAAGATTGCTTTTAGGGACCTCTCCAATGTATTGAAGAGCAATGGTGTCTCTCTGGAGACTAAGGTGCATCTGATACAGGCCATGGTCTTGGCAATCACTTGTTATGCATCAAAGAGTTGGACAATGACCAAGGAGGATAGAAGGAGAATTGATGCTTTTGAGCTGTGGTGCTGGAGAAGAGTATTGAGAGTACCGTGGACTGCTAGGAAAACAAACAGATTCGTCCTGGAAAGGGTCAAACCAGGTCGCTCCTTAGAGGCAAGGATTCTGAGGCTCCGTCTAACATATTTTGGACGTGTTGTAAAGAGGGACTGGTCCTTGGAGAAGGACATCATGCTTGGGAGGGTGGAGGGACTGCTCAGGAGGGGAAGGCCCTCTATGAGGTGGATTAATTCAGTAACTGGGGTAATCAGGATGGGTGTGTCAGAGCCAATGTCATTGGCACACTCTGCCTTTGGCAGAGTTTAGGGCTGTTGTACATAGCGTTGCTATGAGTTGCAAGCGACTCAATGGCACATAACAACAACCATGGGTTTTCAAAAATATAGTAAGATAAAAGTATGTAAAGTTTAAGCCCAAAAACACATGTAAAAGAAGTGAAATTTATTAATTTCCCATTTTTTTATTAGTCTTTCCTCAACAAATCAATTTACCAGATATTTACTGAACACAAATTACTTACAAAAGATAACACAAAATTCTTTTGCTAAACTTTTTCCCCCCTGTAACCCTGTGTTAGACAGATTGTATGATATATTGTGTACCGTTGAGTCGGAACCGACCCATAGTTGACCCTCCAGTGTGTTTTCAAAGTAATTTGGATGAGAGGTGTTGGTTCATCCTTCTCCTGGAGCAGTTGGTGGATTCAAACTGTGTGCCTTTGGGATTGTAGTGCAGTGTCTTACCAGTAGGCCACCCAAAACTCCCGAAATAATATGACACATTAAACATCTACAATTTAATTTATTAATAGGAAGTCCTATAATTTGAACTTCACTAGTTTTCTCCAACAATGTGCTTTTCCCTTCCTCCTTCATTGCCCCCACTCCCCTTGCTGCCTGATTTTTTTTAACTTCCTTTTGTTCTTCCCTTACAAAGACAGAAAAGACAAAGGGGGTAGTTTGTTGGTGCGTTTTCTTCCTGTACTCTAACAACCGTATTGAAAACTTTTCATGAAAAGTATGTCTTTCTTTTACCCCAATTCCCCAATAAACTGGAGACCCTGAAGACGAAATTCTAGCTTGAAAACTAGACATCTCGGTGGCTGCCAAAAGCAAAAGTGAACAGTATTTGGGGATTTGGGAGGTTTTATGTGTTTGGAGGAACCTTCTCTTGGTTCAATCCCCTTTGGAGACCGGAACTGAGGCATCCAGAAACAGCTATGTAGTGGGAAGCTACTTGTGTAAATGGTTTATCCATAAAAACACTCTGAGAGTCAGACTTCAGAGTAGTCTTCAGAATCCATACGCTTAACTGAGAGAATTCCTTTTCCTAAGAGTGTTTTATTATTTCTCCCAAATTCACCAAACAGGGGTCAATATGAGGAAAAGAACTACAATGTTTTTATTGCAGAAATAATTTTGCTAATATCCTCCCTGCTTACCTTCTTTCAATTTACCATCATGTTCATCTAAAAGTTATTCACTAAAATTGACATATACTGGGATCAGCTCTGGGGGCCTAGTGGTACGAAGCTGCACTGCAATCCTGAAGGCACGAGGTTCAAATCCACTAACTGCTCCATGAAAGAAAAATGAATCTTCTCCCTTTTGATTACCTGCCTCTGAAAGCCAACGAGAGGGTCATCTGTGAGTCAGTTTCTACTCGATGTACACACAGCAACAACAACATGATGAACTTAACCTAATGTTTTTATTTCAATGTCTCCCTCTTATTCATTGGCTGTTTGTTAATAGGCATTTAATAAATATCTTTTCTTTTATCTACCAAGCACATCTCAGTTTGTTGTACTATGTTTCCATGTCCTCGTGGTTCTGATAGCTATGCCACTGCCATGTAAAATACTAGTAGGGTTGCTCAGAGTAAACAGATTTTGAGAGAACTTCTAGAATAAGTTGTTGTTTTGTACTGAGTTAGAACTGACCCATAAATGACCATCTATCTGGTGGACTTCAGAGCCAATTAATCACAAGGGAGGATCTTGACTCTCTTTTTCCTGCTCAACAGCTAGTGAATTCAAACCATATGCCTTAAGGATCACAGCACAAAATGTTAGACTGAGAAAAAGACATGGCCATTTACTTCTGAAAATATTCCAGTGGTAAACCTTAGGGGTCACACGAGAGCACTGTCTGACTTGCTTCTTTTAGATAAGTCATCAATAATGAACAATTGCTGGAGAAGTAATTATGCTAAGAGAAGTTGAAAGTTCTTGAGAACCAGAGAGACCGTCAGTGAGACTGGCAAAAGAGCTGTGACAATGAACTTTAATATGCTGGCGATGATGGGTGATGTAGGACCAGAGAATGATTTGTTTTGTCGGATGTAGATTTACCATGAACCAGAGTGAGTTCTAGCACAAGGAGTGTCATTATTGCATGTTATAAGCAAAATGTTTAGAAAATGGAAGAATCAATGCAGAAAAGTATGAAGTGGCAAATACATTATCATTACAAATGGGTGGGCATCTATTTTGCTCATGGAAAGAGTTAATACTTTTCTGACTTCTGCTAAAAACACAACAAGAAGAAGGTTAATGGAAAGAAAAAAGAAAAACAACTAATGATGGAGTAAATTCCATGCTAACACTAAACAGCACTTTATTTTACTTCTTAGAGTGTCAACTGAAAAAGGAAATGACTAGCAAATGATCAATAAACACTGTTCTAAGCAATCCTAACTGTGAAATCATTAAGTTTACATTACTATTCTGTGATGCTGTTATTATTTACCCTGTATTCAGCTCTGACACATAACAGTTCAGGATCAATGGGAGAAAATGTTTCCTGATCCTGTTTCATCCTCTGAATCTGTTTTGAATTGTTGTTAGGTGCTGTCAAGTTGAATATGACTTATGGCGACCTTATGAACAGTAGATCTTAACCCTGTCATATTCTGTGTCACCCTCACACTTCCTGACAGTCTAGAGCCTGTGGCTGCAGCCCATTGAATTAGACAACTATTTTTCATAGCATTTCATTATTTTAATTTCGAAATACATCACCAGACCTTTCTTCCTAATACATCTAAGTGTGAAACTACTTTGAAATGTATTCAGCATCATAGTAACACACAGGTTACCACAGACAGAAAAGTGATGTCAGTGCATTAAGTACAGGGTCAGATGTTTCAGTACAGAATGTGAAAATCCTACACCTAAACCATCAAAGTCCTTCTCTGCAATTGCCTAGATACCTTCTAATATCCCTAGATAGGGAAACACAAGTAGAAAGAACATCTCATTTTTTGTGGTCGCTTCTCAAACATATCCACAGATTGTTTTGTGCGTTTTCCTCAAAGGTGGAGCTTAATTCTTCTCCTTTGGAGTTTAAGACTGAACTTGCGGTTCACTACTAATAAATAGCATATGTCAGAGATGTGTAAAGTGCACCTCAAGACTACGTCATAGAGACTGTGGCTTCTGCCATAGGCTGTCAGTTTGTTTGTTTCTCTCTGATCACTTGCTCCAGAGAAAGTTAATTGTCATGTGGGATGGGCCACCTCCCCTCACACAATTAATGATTGATTAACTGCCTCTGAAAACCCACCAGAGGGTCAGCTACTGAGTCTGTTCTGACTCAGTGGCACACAGCAACAACATGACCAGCTCTGGGGAACCCTGGGGCTTTAATTGTATTGCTTTTGCCCACTCTGCTGATAATAGCTCTTCCTT
The DNA here is from genome assembly GCF_000299155.1 of Elephantulus edwardii. Taxonomy (NCBI): domain Eukaryota; kingdom Metazoa; phylum Chordata; class Mammalia; order Macroscelidea; family Macroscelididae; genus Elephantulus; species Elephantulus edwardii. Next base: position 5,481,182 of record NW_006399785.1, read on the forward strand.
TATTTTTTACAAAACAACCCCTAATTCAAATACATCCCTTCATGAGCTACATAATGGTTTTAATGAAAGAAACTCTGTTAGTCTTTCCACTGTGATTCATCTAGAACAATAAACTGTAATCAGACACATACAGTTCTCCAATCCCTACCAGAGCCGTCCCATTCTATAAGAACAAATATGGTTCAAAATAGGGAAAATGAATTCCTGAGCAGCCTCTGAGGAACAGGATTATGTTATCATGAGGTTTTGTTGAGTTAAGTGCCATTTATAGCAACACTATGAACAATGAACAGTATGAACCTTGTCCTATAGTGAACCAACCTCACACTCTCTGTCAATCCACCCTGTAGAAGGTCATCTTCTCATTTGCTATCCCTCATCTTTTCAAGCATGATGTCTTTCTCAAAGGAATAAATACCCTTTCCTAGCAACATCCCCAGAATATGTGTGAAGTTTCACCATCTTCTGGCTACATCTTCTCCAAGACATATCTGTTAGCTCTTTTGGCAGTCCATGGGACCTTCAGTTTTGCTTTCTTTATGTTGAGATGAAATCAATATTGAAAGCTGAAGTATTTGATCTTCTTCAGCAAGTGTTTAAAATCCTTCTCATTTTCAGGAAGCAAGGTTGTATTATCTGCATAATGGAGATTATTGATGAATCTTCCTCCAATCATGATGCCACATTCTTCTTCATAGTGTCCGGATTCGCAAATGATTTGCTCAGTATACAGACTGAATAGGTATGGTGACATTGTTAGGGCTACAGAACTGCTCTCCCTCCCTTTCCCTGAATAGCCAGAGAAATAGGAAGCAGCATCTGTAAGTCTGTTTCTCTTTATTGGGATTGCAAATCTATTTCACCTCCATTTCTCAGGAATAACTATCTATGACCCCTGAACTGATCTTTTCTCTTATAAGAAGCAGCTGCCTACATCCTCCTACCCGATTTTCTTGTAAGACAACATAAAACTCCACTCTAAGTGGCTGCTGGTCTCTACCTTAGAACCAGCCTGGCAGTTTCTCCTTAATAAAGTTTCTTTCTTGGCCTGAACTGGTCTCTGTCCTTCCTTGGCAAACTTCCATAAATTATACCATCTTGAGGCACACTTTTCTTAATTTTAAACCATGTAGTTTTCTCTTATTTTATTTATACAACAGCCTTTTGGTTTAGGTGTAAGTTTTACATGGACACAATAAAGTATTCTAGGATTCCCAGTCTTCTCAATGTTAGCCATTACTTGTTAGTATCCACACAGTCAAATGCTTTTGCATACTCAATAAGACACAAATAGACATTTTTCTGGTGTTTTTCCCCCCTTTAATCTAGGATCTATCTGACATTGGTAATGATATCCCTGGTGCCACAATCTTTTCTCAATCAGCTTGAACTTCTGGCAGTTCTTGAGTTACATATTGTTCTAGCTGTTTTTTAATTAGCCTTAGCACTATTTTGCATGCATTTGATATTAATGATATTTTCCAATAGGCTCCACATTACTTAGATCACCCCTCTTGGGAATAAAAACAAATAAAGATCTCTTCCCATTGATTTGGTAGGCAGCTTTTCTCTAAATTTCCTTGCATAGTCTAGTGAACATGTTAGGGGCTGCATTTGTCATTTGAAACATGTCAATCCTTTTGAATCCTGGGCGTTTGGGTAAGGAACATGTTGTTGCAATAAAAATGAAACTCTTACACTCTTCAATGGACCTCATGAAATTAAAAGTGATTGTAATCTTTTAAAATCATATATAAACACTAGCAACAACTGTCAGGTGTCATGTAAGGGTCAACTCTGATTTAACAGCATGCAACAGCAACTAAAACAATAAGAAATTCTGTTAGCCTAGTGCTAAGGGGCTGAGCTGCTAACACAAAGGCCCTTGGTTCAAATCTACTAACTACTCCATGGCAGAAAGGTGGGAAATCACCTTCCATGTGATTTTGTTTCTCTGAAAACCCACGATGGAGAGTCAGTTACAGGTTACGTCTGACTCAATGGTACATCATGATGGCAATAACCAGCTCTAGTGATAGACCTTTGCAAAAGAATGAACACAACTAACTGCCTTGTAAGAAGTTCATTCAGAACTTAGCCTCCATCATTATTATTGACATCATTAGAAGCCAAGATAGTGAGATTTTGCTTTGCCTACTCTGGGCGTATTTTCAGAAAGAATCTCTGGAGAGGAACATAATGTTTGATACGGTTAACGGTCAATGTAAAAGAAGAAGATCTTCAATGAGACAAGTTGTCAAGTGGCTACAGCATTGAGATTAAATATAACTAAAGATAGCATAGTATTGAACAAATCTCATTGTGTTAAACACGGGATGGAACCACACTGACAACACCCAACAACAATAGTATGTAGAGAAATAATAAGAAGCTAAATCTCTTGCCAACAGCCTTAAACTGTGATCCTCCAATTTTTTCAGAATTTTGGGCAACATTGTGACAGATTCTGAGCCAGAAGCGCTAAGTTCAATTTCTCTTGACCCTGAAACATCCTACATATTAATGTTTGTGTTTTAAACTGCTAGATTTGGGATGATTTGTTACCTAGCACTGCATGACAAATACACTTTCCAAAGGTCACAAGTTTTTTGACAGTCCACAGCATGTAAGCCAAGAAATGTACTGTAGAGAGAATATTTTCGGCTAATAAACCCTTGTTTTCTTTTAATGATACAGTGGTATAATATTGAAGACATAAACCTATCATTAGCATCCCTCTGCCAATAGAAACCTGCATCAAAGAGGAACTCATGACTTCCATATTGCACTTGAAGGGGTTTCGTTAATGGCTTTCATGAATCTTCTTAAATAAATAAATTAAACAGAGCGAATCAAAGGAACAGAATTTCTTTTCTTCTCTGTCCATAGACTTTAGAGATGCACTTGTCAGGCTTCACTTAACACACGAGAAATTGAGGTTCAGTGTGCTCCAGCCCAGGAGAATGGGAGTTGAATGTTAAAAAGAGAGTTGAATGCCTGCCATTCCTTTTATTAAAAAATAATATTTCAAGAGACATAATCTGACTAATTGAGACCTCCGCTTAATTGAAATACAGTTTAATCGTTTTTTTTTATATCATTTTCAAAGAATAATGACAAGGTGATGATAGTGTGCCCTCTTCCCCAGAGACACTTCTCATGACTATATAATAGGCTGCATGATGAATTGCAGTTCCCCAAATGTGCTCTGCTTTTCACCTCGAGGCCTTGGAGCAAACTGTTCCCACTGCTCAGCAAGTGCTTCTCTCGCTACCCCTTTTCTTTCTCTCTCTCTCCTATCTGGCTACGTCCCCTTCACCCTTAGAGAGTCAGTTCATAGTCAGTGTCGTTCAAGTTGATTTCTAGTTATCATCACACCCACAGCTATCCCTTGGGCTCCAATAGCAATGTGACAGAATAATGGAGGCTAATGGCATGTGCTTGGGAAACAGATGACAATTGATTTCACTCAAGTTTCTAGTCTATACTCTGTGTCCTTAGATAATTTTTTTTCTGTCACTCTGAACATTTTTCTCTTATTTCCCAAAGATAAAATATTATTATGAGATTGAAATTATTCTATAATTGACAATATTGCTTGGGATATGCTGATTTAGTTAGTAGTAGATGGTATGGAGGTGATTTTTGACTCATTCCTTGTAATGGAATGGAATTTCCCCTAAGGTTTTCTATGCTGTAATCCTTACAAGAACAGATAATAAAGTCTCTTTTACTACTGAGTTTCTGAAAATCTTTGAACAATCATTTATTGTGGTTAACAACTGAATGCTTAAATATTATGCCACCTGGCTCCTTGTTTGGCATAAACTATAATCTAATACGTACCATAATGCAGTATGTGTGATTTAGTGATAAAAATTTCCTTTTCAATTCACGAGACAAGGAGAACTGGTGTTTTGGTATTTAAATGCTCAACTACTAACTGAAAGGCCAGTGGTTCATATCCATCAACCACGCCATGGGACAAAGAAGCAAACATTGTTCTCTGTAGCACCCAGCAACACTACGAGTAGATTGACTTGGCAATAGGTTTAGTTTTGATGCTGATCTGGGTTCTATTCCCGACCAGTGTACTTTATGTCAAGCCACCATTCATCCACTATTATCTGTCAATAAATGCTTGAGTGTCGCTGAATAGGTTTTAAAGGAGCTAAAACAAACTAGAAATAAGATCCTAACATTCATCACCAAATCAGCCAATGATTGTTCTGTGGATCGCTATGAACTAATCTACTCAGTCGTGGGTATAGTCTAGGGACAGATAGTGGTTTAATTGCATTTTGCGTAGAAATGTCATGAGTTTTGGGTCAACTTGAGCTAACATGTGTTAGCTGTTTCTTTTTGCAGTTCCAAATAGTTGCTAAAAGGCATATAAATTTTCAAGCACGTTCTCATCTTAAATACTTGCTATTTGAATAAATTAACATAATTTTGGACTTTTTTTGGGTGTGAGGTTATTGTTATTGGCTTGTGAGTTTGGGATTTTTGCTTGGTTATTGGTTGTTTCATGAAAGAGCCTATGGTGATGAAAGAAGAAGTTCAGGCTGCTTTGAAGGACATGGCCAAAAATAAGGCTCCAGGAATAGAT
>NW_006399785.1:5487715-5511824 GCF_000299155.1 Elephantulus edwardii
TAATTTCCTGGCTGCTGGTGCCAAGACTGTTGACTACAGAGCCAAGCAAACTAAAGCTGTGTACAATCTCAACCTCTTCACCATCCATCCTAATGCTGCCAATTAGTCTAGTTGTGAGAATCTTTGAGATATATATATATACACAGAGAGAGAGAGAGAAAGAGAAATCCTTGTTGATTTGAAATACATCCTAAATTCAATGCTTAAAACTTGTTTCTCCTCAACTCCCAATGAACTATTTTCAGATACAAAGGAAGTAATTGATAATGCCATTGTAATTTGCATCGATCACACCTTAGTCTGTAAACTAACATCCTTGAAAGTTAGACAATGAATAAGAAAGATCAAAAAGAATGAATGCCTTTTAATTGTGGTGTCAGAGAAAAGTATTGAATACAGTAAGAACTTACAAAAACCAAACATCCAAAAGTCTTGGAAGAAGAGCAACCGAAGTGCACCATAGTGAGATGAAGAAACCTCTTTTCAAATATTTTGGACATGTTGACAGGAAGGGCCAGTCCTTGGCTAATGATTTCATGCTAAGAAAGTTAGAGAGTCAGAGAAAGAAAGCTTTCAAGCAGATAATTGATACAATCAAATCTGTTAATAAAAGGCTTGAGCATAAAAGGAATCTTGACGATTGTGAAGTGTAATGCATGGTTCAGAACTTATGCACATAGGGTCACTATCGATTTCAGCTGATTCTAAATCTCCTGATAAAATTCCACGATACTGACATGTTTTTAAACTTTAAACCATGAGCCATTATACTGCCTGTAGCCTGGCTTCCTTCTTTCTCTTTAAGAAATTCATGATCTTGTGTCCATACTATACAGATATTTCAAATATACCATATTCCTTCCATGCCAGTGGCACCAGAAGCAATCAGGCACTTATCTCCTTTAGCTTTTTTATTCAGCTCCTGATGTCCAACCACAAATGAATGGATTGAGAAATTATGTTACATTCACATAATGGAATACTATGCAGAACGCAGGAACAATGATTTTGTAAATTATTACCTAACTTGGGAGAGACTGGAGAGCATTATGCTGAGTGAACTAACTCAGTCCCACAAGGACAAATACTGTATAAAACCATTATTGTAGAATGAGTGTAAAGATCCAAGGGATGGGGGCAGGGTGGAAGTAGAGGGATGTGGATTTGTAGGGGGAGGAGGGATTAGACATGAAGTTATACGATTTGAGGTGTGGAGGGTGAGGGAAATTGGAAGAATCTGTTTTGGAAGCCAATGCACTTGAATTTTGTAAATAAAATATTATGATGAAAAAAATGGTCTTTCTTCTCTGGCCTGTACCACCTCAATCTTCTATTATCCTTAAAGAGATTGTTTTTATCCAGCAGTAATAGCTCTTGTTGGAAGCAGGAGTGGCATTCACTTCCTCAACAACATGTCTCTGGAAACTGTAAACTTTGATAAATGTTGATAGTTGTTGAGGAGCTTTAGGCCTTTTGTTCATAGGGTCACTATGAGTCAACTCTAAGACAATCAATAACAACAACTATGGTTCTTATAATATTACTCCCTGCACAAAAAAATTCACTAACTTCTAGCCTAAGAATGGTAAATTTTATTTCTTTGTCTCCACACTGTAGTCAACATTCTTTGTCTCTTATCTTCTTTGTCAAGTTTTCTCTTCCAGTGAAATCATAAAGTTTATGCTTCCATTGAGGCATTTGCTATGCATCTACGAGCTGCACAATGGCTAAAGATGGCAGAACAAAAATTGTATTGAACTGTGGTTGTTGGAGAAGAGTATTGACTATTGATTGCATAGACTTCCCAAAGAACAAGTATGTCTGGGAGAAGATGCAGCCATAATGCTCTTAGGAGGCAAAGATGATAAAGCCCCACATATTTTGGGCATGTTGCTAGAAAAGACTATTACTTGCAGAGGATATCATTCCTGGCAAGGTGGAGGGACAGTGAAGAAGAGGAAGACTGTCAACCAGCTGGACTGACACAGTAACTGAAGAAATGTGTCATGCTGAGGATGGCACAGGACAGGACAGAGTTCAGAGCTGTTGTTTATAAGGTCGTTATGTGTCCTACTTGACTCGAGGGCACCTGACAACAACAACAATGCACCCCATTGATCATCAACTTTACATGTGCAAAGAGTGCAATCTTACAGAAACAGAAGCTCCTGAATAAGACAAATGGGTCTGTATTTGACTGCACATAATTTAAACCCATTCAGAGACAACTTGAAATAGAGACCCCATGGCCTATTTTCTCATAATCACAGATTTGAAAATTCTGTGAAGCACCCTTCTCCTCTGCAAGACCCAGCAGTTGTCATGAGTCGGAATTGTTGCTGTTGTTGTTAAGCGCCGTCCAGTTGCAGGCAACTCAGCGACCCTTTGAAGGATAGTCCTCAATGCTATGAGTTGGAATAGAGTTGGCAATAGCTGTTGCTGGTTTTCTGTGTTTGTCTTTTTTTGTTCTACAGGACAATAATAAATAACGTTGTCTCACAAATCTTTCCTCATTGTTTCTCTTTTTGAAGAGCTGAGATAATGCAGGTATTAAATCATGTTGACAAAAGGCCAGTGGTTCAGATCTCTCAGACTTTTCACAGCAGAGAGATGCAGCAGTGGGCATCAGAATTTCAGAGCCTTTGGAACCCTTTCATCCAGTTCTACCCTGAAATAAAGGCTTGCAATGTGCCAAAAGTAACTCAATAATAATTGTTTTACCTCTCCCCCTTGCCCCAGGTACAATTCTTTGTCCATGTGATCTCATGTCTTTGCATTATAACAACAACATAAAAAACAAACACATTACTCTTATTATGGAATTCTATTCTGAGAGTATGTGTCCTTTTCTTGGCAATTAAAATTCTTCTGATGTTAACTATTTTGGTGATAGTACCTTCTAAAGACAAGTGTATAACTTTGTATTATATAAAATGGTATCATATATATCATATAATTTAAAAACTCAGATCTTGAATGGAATACATTTAGTTTTATCCTTCTAGGTCATATAGCCCTGGTGTGTCCACTTGCTGTACAGAGGTAACTTGTGGTTGCTGTGAAGCTGAACACTGTGACACTGATGTGTCAAATGCGATAATGGTTACCCATGGTGGACAGTGTTTGGTGGAGCTCCCCGATTAAAACAAGCTTGGAAGCAGGAGTGACATCCACTTCCGTAAATAGCTTGCCTCCGGAAGCCCTGTGAACCTGAAGAAAGGATGAAAGTTATACAAGTGTTGAGGACTTGCATTCATAGGGTCACTATGAGTTGCCTAAGACTCAATGACTCTTATAACAACAACAAAACAACATTGATGCCTTTGAGCTGTGGTGCTGGAGAAGTGTTTTGAATATAACTTGGACTGCTGGAAGAACAAACAGGTTCTTCCTAGATAGGATAAGACCAGGTCATTCCGTGGAGGAAAGGATCCTAAAGTTTCATTTGACATATTTTGGATATGTTGCAAGGAAGAACCAGCCCTTGGAGAGGGACATCATGCTTGGGAGGGTGAAGGGACAGCACAAAAGAGGAAGACCCTCTGTGAAGTGGATTGACTCAGTGACTGGAGTAATACGGGTAAGTGTATCAGAGACAATAAGTATGACAGAGGATAGAGCACGGTTTAGGGCTGTTGTACATAGGGTTACTATGAGTCGCAGGCGATTTCACTGCACATAACTACTACAACAACAAAGTGAATATAATTAAACTGACTAAAATGCCCTTCAAATTGATATAGTCCTTTCTTTGCACATTTTTATGAACAATATTTAGGATTTTTTAGCATCATTTGACACTTCTACTAAAATATTTTTATAAGTGCCATTTTAATGTAGAGGAATGGTTTTATATGGATATTTTGGATTGAGATTTGTCTGTCTACCTTCCAATTACTTGAAGACCAGAACAAGCCAACTCAAGATGGACTTTTAACAAGATACTTCCCTGTGATGATAATTGCTTTTGGCCCCAAGCTGACTTATTTACTAGCTTTTCGATTGAAAGTCATTTCTTTTTAGGACCTGAAGGGGTTTTGCATGTCTTGGGGAATTGGGCGGCCAACTTTAATTAGAAAAGGCCAAAGTGGTCAACATAAGCTAAGATGTGTGATATTTATGATAGGGCAAGCATAGCAGGGGGCAAGGAGGGACGTGGCTTGCAGAAGGATGAGATGGCTCCATCTTTTCACTTTCTTATGACTTTTCCTGAATTAGTGGGAAAACGTGAGTTCCTGTTTGTGTCCTCTAAATGCAGGTCACTGGCTGGCTGAGCTCTGGTAGCCTAGAGGTATGGAGCTGCACTGCCAACCTAAAGGCAGGTGGTTCATATCCACCACCTACTCTGAGGAAAAAGATGGGTAATCTCCTTCCTTACAAGTTGCTGTTTCTCAAAGCCTGCTAGGGGATTACCTCTGGATCTGATTCCACTGGACAGCCTGCCACAGTCAACACAGGCCACACTAACTGGAGTCAATGTTTCTACTACAAACATTTCTGGTGAACCTAAAACAGATAGCTTAACATGTTGTTGTTGTTGTTGTTGATTTGCCGTCGAGTCGAGCACGACTCATAGTGACCCTATGAACAAAAGGCCTGAAGCCCCTCTACAACTAACTATCAACATTTATCAAAGTTTATAAAGTTTCTAGAGGCATGTTGTTTAGGAAGTAGATGCCACTCATCCTTCCAAACCTGTCATAGTATGTTATTGTTGTTATGTGCCATTGAGTCCCCTGAGATGTACATACAGCCTTGGACAGCAGCTCTAAAGACTGTCCTGTCCTGAGCCAGTCTCACTAATTCCAACATCCCCATCCTCATTGTCGTAGTCTCTGTATCAGTCCATCTCATTTGCGTCTCCCTCTCCTACGCTGTCTGTCTACCCTTCTGAGCATGATGTCCTTCTCTTGATGACCAGCCTTTCCTGGCCATGTGCCCAAAGTAAGTGAGACAGAGCTGTTTAAATTAAGAATATATGGTACTAAAAAAAGAAAAGAACTAATTTTTAAGTATTTTTTTTAAAAATTGGAATTTACTTACTTATTTTATCCAGTTATCCTCTTCACAAAAATGACATGTTGCAAGATTCCCTTTAGAATGTACTAGGTATCTGCTTTACAGAAGGTTGATTTGGGTCAAAACACAAAAAGGCTTTGTGTATCCAAAAGGTATATTTTTCTTTGAAAATTATGAGGGCCTTCAAATTTTGTTAATACTTTTTTTGAAATAAAACCGTGAATTGAGGTGCATATGTAACAGAAAACCATCCTGATTTAGTCTGCATTGATGGGGTGTGTTCTCTATTCATTTTAAGGCATTTACCCTACTTATATAAAATCAATATCAAGCTATCTTAGAAATTAAAGTTACTTTTTAAATACAAAAGACTGTTAGATTTGTGAAATCAGTCACATAACTGCACTTAGAAATAAAATAGACTTTTCCCCAATTCTACAGAGACCAGAGAAATACTATCAAGGGTTGAAATAATTAGGTGTCGTTAAAAACATACTTCCTAAATACCATTTACAACTAATTTTCAGTCCCTTTTTTCTGTATTTAATAGCCAATTAAGATGTAAAAATATGCCTGTTTAATAGTACTACAACATGTTAATAGCGAACCAACAACTCTGTGAATGCTTATCCAGGAGCGGCTACTGAATATACTGAATATTTTTACAAAGGATATTAGCACCGACAACCGTCTTTCTGGCTGCAGAAGAAAATTAGGTATATCATTTCCATATGTGTCTGCAATGCTTAATAATATATTTGAGATTTAAAGACAGTTTAAAATAATAATTTGACTGTCTAAAATTGCCACATCAGGAGAAAAATTGTTTGCTTTAAAAAATCGGTATGCATTCAATCAATGCTGCTCTGGGTGTCTTTAAAAAGCGTATAATTTATTTCATATAATGTTTTGTTGAAAAAAATACATTTTAGTAGCTATTAAATGCAAAGTTGAGGTTAATGTAATCATCATTTTTATAATTGATACCATAATTAATTTTGTATACAGTACTTTTCTTAACTTTTGGTTCACAGGATTTTTATCATTTTTGAGATATGAAAGTAATATTATAGAAGAGATGTGTGGCAACAGAAATATCTCTTTATGAACACATTAACTTTCCATGTTCTTCTTTCCTGTGAAGATATTTCTCTATAGTCTATCTATCTATCTATCTATCTATCTATCATCTATCTATCATCTATCTATCTATCTATCTATCTATCTATCTATCTATCTATCTCATCTCATCTCTCCAATAGACCAATGTTGACAGTGAATTTTATTTTATGGGCTGTATTTTATATATACATGTAGTTTTGGCAGCATAAAATATAGGAAATTACACTTCTAACCCAAAAGTGTGTTTGAATCCGCCAGCGTCCATGAGGGAGAAAGATGAGCATTCTTATACCATATGATTTGTTGTTGTTGTTGTTGTTATGTGCCGTCAAGTTGCTTAAGACTCATAATGATCCTATGCACAAGATCTCTGAACTCTGCTCTGTTCTGAGCCGATCTCATTGTCTCTGACACACTTACCCTCATTACCTCAGTTATTATGTCATTGCATCTTGTCCAAGGTCTTCCTCTCCTGATCTGTCCCTCAACCCTTCCAAGCATGATATCAATCTCCAAAGACTGACCTCACCTTACTACATGACTGAAGTGAGAAGGAGTCTTAAAATCCTTGTAGATATATGCTCACCCATGTTTATTGCAGCTTTGTTCACAATAGCAAAGAGCTGGAAACAACCCAAGTGCCTATCAACAAATGAATGCATAGAGAGACTAGGTTATATTCACACAATGGAATACTATGCAGCACTGAAAAACAAGGAACTCATGAAATATTATGGAAAGTGGATGACCCTAGAGGACATTATGCTTAGTGAAATATCTCAGTCACAAAAAGGACAAATATTGTATAGGGCGGCCACTGTTGTAAAACAGGATTGACATTGGGATTGAGGGAAGACAGAAGAAGGGGAGGAATGATGTATACTGCACTGAAATAGATGAGGGAGAGAACTGTTTAAAACGGATATGTGATTAGGTATTATTGTCATGACAGAAGTCCAGAATAAAGGCTGCACAGTGCAGTGAACTTGGGGGGAGGGATTACATAGCAATGAAAGAGTTTCTCATTTGCTTATTAAGGAAAAAAGTGAATGGGGAGAGGGGTAGACAGGGAGAAAAGTGCAACAATGAATGACTGGAAACCCTATGTCTCTGTAAACTTCCATTAAAAATAATTTAAAAATCTCACCTATCTTTCTGAACAACAAAAACAAAAACAAAAAAATTCTTGCCTCCAAGGAGCAACTTGGTTTACCGCTCTCCAGGGCAGACCTGTTAGTTCTCTTGGCAGTTCATATGATTCACAGCCTCAGAAATCCAGTGGAGGGTTGGTGAAGAGTTGGTTCTAACTCAGCAACAATGAAGTTACTGTTAATAACCGAACGATCGAGTTGACTATGACTCATACCAACCTATGAATGTCACACCTGAACCTTCCCCTTCCTGCCCTATCCTCAGGATCTCTGTCATGCTAAAGTCTATCGTAGTCTTTGTATTAATTCTTCTCACTGAGGGTCTTGCTCTCTTTTGGACCTTTCCCAGTACTCTGTCTTTGTCAAAGGACTGGTTGCTCCTGTAAATATGTCCAAGGTAAAGGATGTTTATTTGTGCTTTATTGACTATGCAAACACATTTAACTGTGTGGATCATGACAAGTTGTGGCTGGCATTGAGAAGAATGAGAGCCCCAGAGCACTTAATTGTGTTCATGTGGAACCTATACCTGGACCAGGAGACAGTTGTGAGAACACAGCAAGGGGACACTGCATGGTTTAAAATAAAGAAGGGAGTGTGTCAGGGTTGTATTTTCTCTCAATATCTATTCAGTCTTAATTATGAAGAGGAATTGGGCATCAGAATTGAAGGGAGACTCACCAATATCCTACGTTATGTAAATGACACAACCTTAATCGTTTAATATGAGGATGACTTAAACCACTTGTTGCAGAAGATCAAGGAATGCATATTTCAGTGTGGATTGCACTTCAATGTAAAAAATAAACAAAGATTCTTACCACTGGACAGATAGGCAATATCATAATGTAGGGTGAAGAGATTGCAACTGTCAGTAGCTTCGTCTTATTTGATCCACAATTACCTCTGTTGGCACCAGCAGTTAGGAAATGAGATGCACTGCATTGGGAAAATCTGCAGTTAGGGGACCTCTCCAAATTATTGAGGAGTAATGATGGCAGTTTTAGGACTAAGGTGTGTCTGATTCAAGCCATAGTCTTCCTAATCACTTACTATGCTTCTGAGAGCTGAACAATGAATAAGAATGAGAGAAGAAGAATTGTCAGAGAATGGTACTGAACATCCCATGGACGTCCAAAAGAACAAAGAGATAGATCTTTGAAAGGATGCAGCTAGAGTACTCTTTGGAGGCAAGAATGATGAGGGATTACCTCACATACCCTGGGCGTGTTGCTAGGAGGGAGATAATGCTGGGAAGTCAGGAGAATCAGCAAAGGAGAGGAAGACCTTCGACCACGTGGATTGACATGGTGACTGCCACAATGGGCTCTTTGTGTGTCAGGAAGTGTGAGAATGGCATGAGCTAGAACAGAGTTCAGATCTTTTGTTCACAGGGTTTTATGAATCATACTCGACTCAATGACCTCTAAAACAACAACAATTATGAATGAAGTTTCAGCATCTTTGTCTCCAAAAAGCACTCTGATTGCACTCCCTTACAGACAGATTTGTCTTTTGGCAGTTTATGATATACTGAATATCCTTTACACTACTACAATTCAAAGGCTTCTTCTTATGTCTTATTTATTCTTTGTCCAACCTTTTAGATGTACAAGAAGCAACTGAAAATACCTAGGCTTGCGTCAGGTACACCTTACTCTTTAGGCTGATATCCTTGCGCTTTGGAGACATCTTTGATAGCAGATTCTAGATTTTAGAGTAGCAAAAAGATCATGTTATCTATGGGCTCTAGAGAAAGATCCTCCTTGTCTCTTCCCCATTCTGATTTAAATAAAACCAGAAACAAAACAAAGCCAAAACCATAAATAAATCTGCAAACAAAACCAGAACCATTCATTTTCTTAAAATACATGCAAAAAAGTAGGAACTTCATAAATAATGCTAAGTACATGAATAAATAAATGAATGCATCAAAATAGATTTATTAAAAAATAAAATAGATTTATTAAATTGAAATACAAAATTATATATATAGAAACTTTTTATATTGCCAAGACATCAAAATATTTATCAGCATTAAAGTCTGTGTCTTTAGAGAAAGAGACAAATACATGTGACATTTTCCATAGTAATATCAATGGGATAGTATCATTTTCTCTTTGATCAACTTGCTAAAAACAAAGTTCCCCTTGATAATCTCAGTCTTTCCACTTCTGACTTCTTGCTTATTTCATTGACTTTCCTCTTGAATCGATGCCTATAATGTCAAGCTTTGTTTTTATGCTTCTTTCTAAATTTCAGCCAACATCCCTTTCTCCTTCTACTTTAAGCCAAATAACGAATTCTGAATTACGTTTTCCACATTGTAATTGGCTGTTTCTCATCTTGTAAGGAGGCTTAACTGAATATATAATCAAAAAAGTAAACACACAATTAGGGAAAAAAATCCACCCATTTCTTCATAAGGAAAAAAAAATAATTCCCTTGTCGTTCTTAACTTAGTAAAGAGGAGTTTTCAAACACATATCATTTTATGTTTCCATAATTGGTTAATAAAGATTGTTAGTCTATGCAAGTGTGTTATGATGATTCTCAAGCAATTGGTTGCTAATATAATTAACAGCTGGCTTAACTTTCAAGACATTATTCAAAAGATCAAATTGCTGGAAGTGACCAAGGTCTCACAAATGTTGCTAATTAGCGAAAGCATTGAAATTGTGTCACAGTGATTCCTGATGCTGTTGTATCTGCAGGATTGTATCACAGCTTTAAATAATCACAACGCCAGGAGTTTCCTCATATATTACTACCCCGATAGGTATTTGAAAGGCTTTGCTTTCTCCCTCAAAAGATATTTGGCATTTTACATAGATTTGAAGGCATTATTTTTCCTTTTAAAGGTCATGAAGTGGCCTAATGTCTTGGGTCTGAGTCAATATCCAATATTATTTATTCTCCTTCTTAACAGAGTGATCGAATTTAATAAAGGAAAGTAAAAAATATCCACTTATTTTTAGTTGTATAGACAATCATGATTCATGCATGTCTCGTATTTAAGCTAATAATGTATATATAAGCCAAAAGCACCCAATTCATTTTGAGTTTGGTTAATTCTAACTCCTAGCTTCCTTATAGGACAGAGTGGAAGAAAGTGGCTCATGAGTTTCCAAGATTGTAAATCTTTTCGGAAGCATCTTGCTACACCTTCCTGGCTTAGCAGCTTAGAAGCCTTAACTGCTGACCTTTTGGTTAGTAAGGGAACACTTAATTGTGATCTTATCAAAACTCATGCATACTTAAACTATATCAAAACTAAACCCACAAATAAAATAAACATATATATTACTTATCTAAAATTCAAATTTATTTAAATCTTTTTTTGGCTATGCCAAGGTAATTCTAAATCCTTACAATGTTCAATTGAGATGTTTCTTACATTTTGAAATGGCCAGAATAATGCTTCTCTCCATCCCAAGGATGTCTCTCTCATAACCTCAAGAACCTGCGACTATGTTTGTTTCAGGAAAGTGGAAATAATACTGATATTGGAATGAAGGCAATTAATTAGCTGACTTTGAGATGGAGAAATGATCCTAAATTAACCAAGTGTATTGAAAATAGTCTCAAGGAGCTTTATAAGTGAAAAATAATGGCAGGAGGGAGAACCAGAAAGATGCATTGGTAGAAGGGACTCTTCACGATTTTTCGCTTTAAATACGAAAGAATAACGGGCACAAGCCAACAACTATGGGTGGCCACTGGCAACCGGGAAAGAGAAAGAAACAGATGTTCCTTAGTGTGCCTCCACGTAGGAATGGAACAGACTTTCTCCATTGTAAGCCTCCACTAAGGAATGAGACATTGCCAACAGTGTGATCTTTCACCAATGAAACCCATACTAAATGTCTGACCTCCTGAACTGTATTAAAAAAACAAACCTGTCTTATTTTAGACAACTGAATTCATGATTTGTTACAGCAGCAACAGCAAAGTGATACACATATCCTTGTGAAAACTCTGATGACCTTTGTGCTTAGAGTAACCTTTATACCTAGAACACCATGTTATGATGGCTTCGTAGAAGAGGCTCAAAAGTCTAATCGGTGACTTAAACTTGTACCAGGAAGTTACTTTGTGGAAACTCACTGGGATTATTCACTTTCCTACAGCTACTCTCACCCATTTCTTATTTAGATTCACAGGAACACTGTACAGGGTGCTTTCAGATCTTGGAACATAATATTGTTTTGTTCTTTGTGAGTGATTGCATGTGAATAGCTTGAGGAGCAAAAAATGCCTTAATTCAAGCAATCAGTATCTTACAGCATTAGTCATAAAATGAACGCAAATCAAAGATTCCACTTGGAAAGTCCAAGCTACAGAGTAAATCAAAGACAGCTGAGATAAGCAAATGTTCTTCACAACCAATTTTCTACATTTGAATTGACGGCCAAGGCCAATTCCAAGTATAATGTTGCAAGTACTTAAAGTGAAGACTTGATAAATGGACCATACATACATACATATGTATTATTTTTATATATGGGGCTCATAACTTCATTACTTGTACTGAAATACAAAGGAAACATGTTCTTTCCGGTTTACTTGTGGGGTATGCCTCACAGCTCACAAATTTGTAATTAGAAAGGAGGAGTTTTACAGTCAATTTTAAATTTACATGTTTCACATCAAGTCCACATAGAATCACACTTAGACATGTAGTGGTGGTTAAGATACACAAAAAAGTTCAAAGTATAGAAGGAGAAAGAATTTCATAAGCCAAGAATAGCTGTATAATTTGATTTTGCAGAGAAAATGACCAAATGCTGGGGTAGTCCAGAGGAGGGAGCCAGCCATGCTCACAGGTTTTTCTAGGTATTTAACCCTTGACATTAAAGTTGAAGGTTAAACAAGAATTTCATCAGACGCACATACAGTTAGGGGTGAAATATTTTCTTGACTTTCTCAAGGCCTGTTACATTTTGGAAGTGGACAGCCAACTTTTCTTCCTAGTTTTTTTTTTAATTTGTATGCTTAGCTTTGGAGCAACATCTGACAGACATACTTTTTAGTGAAAGGAGCAAATTAAAAAATATAGAATGCTTCATGAATTTGTGTATCATATACATAAGTACACATACATAAATACACAGAATATATGCATTCCCAAATCCCAGTCGATATTTGGGTTTAAGTTATACCCATCATATTACTATTAACACAATAGCAAGCAATTTATCTTGCTTACTATTATAACTCTAGCACCTGAAAAAGTTCCTGTCACATATATAAAATTATTTGAATTTCAAAATATATACTTAGAATTTTGAATTTTCAAAATATATACTTAGAATTACTTAGCGTTTCAAAATGTGTTGTTCTTCCCTTGATTAACATGTCAATTTTGTGATAGATGTGGTAGACGAGAAACCATGGTCTTCCCTGCTAGTTGTGCTCGGTGTTCCTTATGTCACTAAGCAGTTTTCAGTATTGTTCATGTTTGTCTGCCTCTTCAGCAATTGTCTATGTAATGTCCCCTTCTGGAAACCACTATTTCACATCTTTTTACTTTGGGTGTTGACTAAGACTCAACTCTCTCTTTAATCAAAATCTACTTGCAACTCATGCAATATTATTCAAAATATGTGACCCGCGAGGACATTATACTGAGTAAAATATTTCAGTCACAAAAGAACAAACACTGCATAGTGCCACTGTTGTAGAATTGGACTGACATCAGCGTTGGGATAAGAATAAGAAAAACTGGATCAATTGTGTATACTGCATTGAAACAGATGAGGGAGAGAATAATTTAAAAGCAATATATGATAGGGTATTATAGTTATCACAAGAGTCCACAATTAAGGTTGCATAGTGGAGTGTACTTGGGGCAGTGGGAAGGGTACGGGGGGATTGTATACCAATGAAGGAATATTTTTTTTTACTTTTCAAAGAGAAGAGCTAACTGGGGGTAGGGGGGTGAGGGGCAGAGAGAAAAGTGCAACAAGTGAATGAAAATTCAAAATCTCTCTAAGTGTTCATTAAAATTAATTTTCAAAAAATGGAAAAAATCTACTTGTAGCTAACCCTCCATTGGGTTACTAAGCCTGTGAACAAAAAGAAGAAAAATGCACATTTCTCTTCATCAACTCCCTAAAAGGTGTTGTTTTGTGGTTAGAAGCTCAACTCCTGTGGACTGGGCCACCAGCACTTTCTTGACTAAAAGCTAAATGAACCCTAAATGTACAGCCAAGATGAATAATATTCCTTTTCTGTTAGTGTAAATTAATCTGTGCATGCATTTTTACATTTTTTAGTCCTTTTGTGGGAACAGGTAAATAGTTAATTTTGCAGGTGGTGTCACATCATTGAATAGAGCTGAAACTGTTGACAGTGAATGTAGCTATTGGAGCATTCTATCTTATATCGGGAAAAAATCTGAATTATTAATTTTAAAACTATAAAACTTATGAGTATCATTTTCCTTACATTACGACATAAAGCACTAAACAATAATGTAAAATAAAACATAATGATATTCAGAGAAGAAAAATATATAACTAGAAAGAGAAGAACAGATATAATTGAAAGGAGCTAAAATAGCAAAGAGAGTTCCATAGAGACAGAGATAGAAAAAGGCAGAGAGGAAGAGAGAGACAGAGAGACAGGAGAGAGACAGAGAGACACAGTGAAAGAGAGAGGTGGTGGCGGAAGGATGGAGGGAGGGGGAGAGGGAGGGAAAGATTTGAGAGAGAGAGGAGAGGAGAGAGTAGACAGAGAAGAGAGAAGAGAGAGAGAGAGGAGAGACGAGAGAGAGGAGGGAAGGGAGAGAGGAGAAAGAGGAGAGATGAGAGAGAGGAGAGAGGAGAGAGAGGAGAGATGAGAGAGAGAAGTGAGAAGAGAGAGAGGAGAGAGAGGAGGAAGGGAGAGAGAGAGAAGCATGACAAAGACCATATGTTTTTAACAGTAATATGTTCAATATCACGGTAATATGAACGCTTATAGCATGACTTCTTTCTCATGGAGAACCTACAGTTGTCTTTTAACTAACCAGTTCCAAAATATCTACCAAAGAGAATGAGCTACAAAGTAGTGTTCCCAATGAGTTGTTGTTGTTTATTGCCATGGAGTCGAGCACTACTTATAGTGATCCGATGAACAAAAGACCTGAAGCCCTTCGATAACTATTGTTTCTCAAAGTTCATAGAGTTTCCAGAGGCATGTTGTTTAGGAAGTGGATGCCATGAGTGGGCATCAAGTTTAATAAACTTTGATGCTGCATATGGACTTACAACTATAGTTTTGGTTGGTTGGTTTTGGTTTTTTTTAAAAAAATATGGTCATTTAATTTTTTTCTTCTACATCATTCCAGAGTTTTTCAAGCTTAACTTGGATTTTTTAAATGTTTTTGTTATATTATTTTTTTTATTCACTGTTACACATTTTCTTCCACCTCTCTTCCCCCTCCCATTGCCCACCCTACAATGTACCCCCTTGTTCTAGATTGTCGTCATACACATAATGTCTAATCACATACTCCTTTCTGACAGTTCTTCCCCTCCTATATTCTATTGGGAAGGGACTGGGAAAGTGGATAGATACATGTAGTTTTGTGGCCTGTAAACACAAGAGGGAAGAAGACAGATGTCTGTAACTTTTAGTACAGAAGGCAAAGAACATGCTTTACAATGTTTTCAAGGCACGTGCATGAAAAATCTAGATTATATAACTCGGATGATTCTCTAAGGCTAGACGACAGTTTGTATGAAGTAACTTAACTAGCATCCCTGGACTAAAAATGTTTCCTTAATGTATATCCACTGTGGAACTGAATAAAACTGCTTTTTCATTGAAAACTCTGGCAACTGGATGTGCTCTGTCCTCCAAGTTAGCAGTAGACACAAAGTATAACACATGTGGAAACAATACATTAGGTGAACTTGCAAAGGGACCTTTGACAACTACTTTCTTTGAATACTTAATAAGAGGAAAACTTTCCTTTAAAGAGCAGGAAACGATGTCTGGTTTCATTTAATTCTCCTGAGAAGCTCTATTGATAAAACAGGTTATGCATAAACATATATACAAAGTTTTTCAGGGTGAACATTGCTGACGCTGTTTCATCCTAGCATTAATTTGACATGTACTTATGTATAGAAAACAAATGACTTAGGAAAAAACATCTTAAGAGACAATTTTAACAGTTGATACATTGTAATAGTTTCAGCATTCATTTTAAAATTCACTAAAATATTAAGCCAGTCAGTAAACTGGTGACTTAATATACTTATTGATTTGGATATAATTAGTCATATACATCATGTTTTCTATACTTTGGGCTTTATACATTCATATATGCTATGCTTCATTCATGCATCTTACATTTTATATAATCATTCATATATATTATATTTTATGCAATTAATTATCATATATTTTAGAAGTTAACCTACAGAAAACAAAAGAAAAATTTTGCCTAGGAAAGA
Organism: Elephantulus edwardii; assembly: GCF_000299155.1. Taxonomy (NCBI): domain Eukaryota; kingdom Metazoa; phylum Chordata; class Mammalia; order Macroscelidea; family Macroscelididae; genus Elephantulus; species Elephantulus edwardii. The sequence goes on from NW_006399785.1 coordinate 5,503,455, forward strand.
AAACACCAATTTTCAGCAGGAGTAGCATCCACTTCCTAAACGACTTGTCTCCAGAAACTCTATGAGCTTTTATAAATATCAATAGTTATAGAGGGGCTTTGGATCTTTTGTTCATAGGGTCACTATGAGTGGTGCTAGACTCAAAGGTAAACAAAATTTTTAAAATTTTTATTATTTGTTTGCTTACACATACATTGTGTTTTACATTATCCTTAATTCACACTGTTTCATACATTATCATACATCATGTTTTATAAAATTAATGATCCTTGAACTATGCCCACCATTACCCTGTCTTCACAGAGCCCTGCTGTATCTTTCCTATTTTCCTTACCCACGCCCTCTACCCACCAGATTATATTGCCCTATGATTTTTCCCCCCTGCCTATATTCACCCTTTACTCCTCCATCACCCCCTTGGACCCTCATACGTGCTTTACTAGTTATCTTTCTAATTCTACAATAAGGGTTTTATGCAATATTTGTCCTTATGAGAAGGAGTTAGATCAGTTAGTGTAATTCTCTCCAGTACCTCCTAAGCTATGCAGTGATTTTTTAAATTATTGCTCCTGAGTGCTGCATAGTATTCCACCAAGTGAATTTATCAAAATTTCTTAATCTATTCAATTGTTTTTGGAACTTTGGGCTATGTCCATGTTCTCACAATTGTGAATAACACTACTATGAACATTGGTGTACAAATCTGTATTTGTTTTTCAATTCTGATTTACTCAGGATATATTCCTAGCAGTGGAATAGCTAGGTCACATGGGATTTCTATGTTCAGAGTTTTGAGGAAACACCAAACTGCTTTTCAACGTGGTTGTACTATTTTAAATTTCCCAAAACAGTAAATAAGAGTTTGGGTCAATTTTTAGAACACTGGAATAAAATCTTAATGATGCAGTATATAAAACTAAGAAAACACATTTTCTTGTCTATAATGAATTAATGCAATTAGAAAATTTTTTCAATGATCAGGCATTTAAAGATAAGTAAATTCAGTAATAATAATTGGAGTGAAAATAAGTGACAGATCAACAAAGATGTGTTGATGTTAAAAATTCCAGAAAGAATGTTAAAAATAATGCAATAGCCTTAATTTATTCCTTCATTTGCAAACTATTTTTAAATGCTTGCTTTATTTTACTGTGCACTGTGATATATAAGAGGAAAAAAATACAGAAAAAAAGAAGCCAATATTTTCACCTCTAATCAGTTTCATTTGGTTCCTTATATTCATCCATATACAATCATTCATATACATTACATTTCCCATAAATATCACTTACAGTTAAATCAAATACACAGGAACCAAAATCAGACCATGAGTCCATCCCACTTGAATTTCAAAACGATCTCAGGAACAGACTTGAGACCTTGAACACTAATGAGTGGAGACCAGATGAGCTGTGAGATGATATTAAGAATATTATCCATGAAGAATCCAAGATGGCAGTGGAGGCGGAGACAACGTGGTGAGCTGCGGGAGCAGTGGACCACTTGGAGGAGGGCCACTATGGCCTTCTACAGACCTCTGTTTATTGATAATTGAATAGTTAAACAGTTGATGACTGGTCTTCAGTGAGGATCAAGGCTTAACAACAGTAATTCAAGGATTCCCGAGGAGCATTGGGTGAGTTCTGCAGCTCCCCGGCCCGTTCTGCCGAGCCCGCACTGCATCACTGCTGCAGCTCCATGAGGCTCCCACTGATGGAACCCAGGGATTCCCTCACACAGGATGGATGGTGGGCACCGGGCCTCCCAGAGACTGGGACAGTGGAACCACCACACTTCCGCAAAGTGGACTTGTTCTGGGGAGAATTCTTGGAGCCAAGGTGGCTGCAGGAGATGCAGCCACCTGCAGGTCTGGGTTTTCTTGGATAACCAGAGAAGAAGATCACCAATACAATGGATTGATGAAAGTCACTGTCAGTTGTCTACTTGAGGACAATTAACAGTGGCAGCAAGTCCAGGAGGATCAACATCCTAAATGCACCACATATTTTGACCTGTTGAATGCTTCTGCCAAAACCTGTTTAGACCTGGGGGGAGTCTGTTCACAACTCTCCAGTTCCCTTTGCCATTTATAAATGGGGACGGCAGTGACACCTACTTCAAATTACAGTATGACCACTTAAGGGGGGAGGGTAAAAGCAACAGTATAGGAATTGGGGACACTGTCCCTGGCCACATAGTCTTCGGTCAGGTAAGGGGTTCAGCCTGGGGTGGGGGCAATTAGTAGGGGAGTGTACCAGCCAGCCGCTGGGGGGTGTTGCCCTTCTTGGGGCATGCTGTCTTTGGCCTCCTGCTCAGGGTGAATCTTGGACCCCGGCCCAGGGAGTGCCATCTTGGGCCCTCAGCTTGGGGCAAGCCATCACAGCCCTCAGGGTGAACTCCTTAGTCTCCAGGTTGTGCCATCTGACCCCTGGATAGAAGAAAATGCCTAGGTTATTCAGATAATTTTATCTAGGCTACTTTCTGCCACCCTCTCCCCCAGTAAACCTTAAAGTAACACCCCCAAAGCCCTTCTATTTGTAACTCACAAGTTTGTTCTCTCTAGGTTTGCTCCATTTCCTATAGGTAACCTTAACACTGAGTTTTACTCCAGACCTGACCCTGAACCCAGTTGCGGTGACAAAAAGGAAATACAACTGCCAGCTAAGGAAGCAAAGGAGGATGGAGCCTCTGGGTTCAATCAGCCATCCCCACTTGGGAAAACACTTTGCAGTCCAGAGGGGAGTAAATGTCAGGCAAATATCTTCTAACAGAACAAGAAGGCAAGTAGCTTTAACCCAAGACCACCATTAAGGTGATAAAGTGTCCTCCCTTTCCCCCTTCACATCAACGCCTCTGTTCAGCATGAAGAAGCCAGAGAGTCTGCATCCAGTTTCCAAATCAATAAGACAGTTGGTTTAATCACCATGGGACTATGCTTATCATTCCCCTTTAACATCTGGTCCCCACTGGATCCTTTTCATTTCCTTCATCTGCTGCTCCCCCCACCAAGCAAATTGTGCAGCTGTACAACTGCAACCCTGCAATTTTCATCACTGCCCATCCTCACCCTTCTGCCCCCAACCCTCTCCTCCTTGTACCCTCAACATGGTTTTCCCAATAAAGTAAAAAAACACAAACAAACAAACAAAAACCCTACTTAAATAAAATAATATTATCCACGAAGAATGCAGACAAATCATTACAAAACCCAAGGAGGAAGAAAAGACTGAGGCTCTGAATATTTCACTAGAGTGTCAAGAAGTCAACGGAAAGGAGAAAAAAAATCCAGAAGTGGAGACCTTGAACACTAATGAGCGAAGGCCAGATGAGCTGTGGATATATCAAGAGCATTAAGGAATTGGCAGATACAGAAGAATTTCATGAAATAACTTTTGAGCAAGAGCCTATGGTGATGAAGAAAGAAGTTCAAGCTGCTTTGAAAGAAATAGCAAAAAATAAGGCCCCCGGAATAGATGGTATACCAATTGAAGTATTTCAGCTAACAGATGCTGCCCTGGATGTATTTCAGCTAACAGATGCTGCCCTGGATGTGCTCACCAAGTTGTGCCAAGAAATCTGGAGAACAACCACTTGGCCAACTGACTCCAGTCAGAGGTCTATATTTGTTCCCATTCTAAAGAAGGGTGACCCTATTGAGTGTGGAAACTACAGAACAATATCATTGATTTCACATGCAAGCAAGATTCTATTGAAGAATATCGAAAAAAATGACTTGAACAGTACATCAGCAGAGAACTGCCAGAAGTCCGGGTTGGGTTTAGAAGTGGTCGTGGTACTAGGGATATTGTAGCTGGTGTTAGATGGATCTTAGCTGAAAGCAGGGAATACCAGAGTAATGTCTATCTGTGTTTCATTGATTATGCAAAGGTGTTTGACTGTGTGGATCATAACAAACTGTGGCTGACTCTAAGAAGAATGGGACCCTCAGAACATTTAATCGTGCTAATGCAAAACTTATACTTGGACCAAGAGGCAGTCGTCAGAACAGAGCAGGGCAACACTGCATGGTTCAAAATTGGGAAGGGTGTACTCCAGGGATGTGTCCTATCTCCATACCTTTTCAACCTGTATGGAGAGCAGATTATTTGAGGGCTGGGTTCTATGAGGAGAAGTGTGGCATCAGGATTCGTGGAAGATCTATTAACAATCTGTGTTATGCAGATGACACAACCCTGCTTGCCGAAACTGCGAAGGACCTCATGCACTTGCTGCAGAGGATCAAGGACCGCAGCCTTCAGTATGGACTGAGGCTCAATGTCAAGAAGATAAAGATTCTCACCACTGGACCAATTGGTAGCATCAGGATGGATGGCGAAGAGATTGAGATTGTTCACAGCTACAGTTTGCTTGGCTCCATGGTCAACACTCTTGGCACCAGCAGCCAGGAAATAAAAAAACGAATTGCGATAAGAAATTCTGCTGTTAGGGACCTCTCTAAAGTACTCAAGAGCAATGGTGTCTCTCTGGAGGCTAAGGTGTGCCTGAAACAGGCCATGGTTTTTGCAATCACTTGTAATGCATCAGAGAGTTGGACAATTACTAGGCATGCCTGAAGGGGAATTGATGCCCTTTGAGCTGTGGTGCTGGAAAATAATATTGAATGTACTCAGGACTGTCAAGAAAACAAACAGATTCATCACGGAGAGGGTTAAACCAAGCTACTCCTTGGAGGCAAGGATTCTGGAGCTTCATCTGACATACTTTGGACATGTTGTAAAGAGGAGCAGGTCCTTGGAGAGGGACATTGTGCTTGGTAGGGTGGAGGGACAACACAGGAGGAGAAGACCATCTATGAGGTGGATCGATTCAGTGACTGGGATAATCGGGATGAGTGTGTCAGAGGCAATGCGATTGGCACAGGATAGAGCAGGGTTTAGGGCTGCTGTACATAGGTTCACTATGTATCGCAAATGAGCCGACAGCGCATAACAACAACAACATGCTAAGTGAAAGAATTCCGTCTCATAAAGACAAATACTGTGTAAGGCCATTTTTGAAGAACAAGTATGAAGATGCAAGGCAGGAAAGGGGGAGCAGGTAGGCAGGGGGAGCTTAATCATAGAGTCGCACAATTTGATGGGTGAGGGAAGGGGTGATTAAAGGAAAGGGGAAAGAACTGGTATGAAAAACAATGCATATGAACTTTATAAGTAAACCAGAATAAAATTTTTAAAAAATTATTTTCATTAAAGGCCCCCTCCCAATGATTATATGATATGCAATGTTAATGAAGGAAAGTGTGAAACACAATGTACACAAATTTTGTACCCAAAGTAATATAAAATAAAAATAATTTTAAAAAAATAGGGGGGAAAAAAATCCCAACCCTCCAGAATATCATCCATGAAGAATGAAATACGTCAATACATCTTCCCGTGCAATATACGGCCTCGGAAAACCCACTGGAGAGTCCTCTCTGAGTTTACTCTGACTCTACAGTACACAACCCAATTTCTAAACAAATGTGCCCTTGAGAAAGCCTGTAACCTGCAGCCAAGCAAGCCAGGCATCATACAGAAAAACGCTGCCCTGGAGGAAAAGAAACCCATGGAGACAGGCTGTCAACCTGCCTCCACGGCAGTGTCAAGAGTAGCAAAATTAGAACCAAATGGGAATCTGATGACCTCTTTGTGTGGTCAGCTTTATTCTGACTTTATAAGGTGATATAATTATTGTCTTGTAAAAAAAAAAAAAAAGAAAGAGAGAAGTCAATACAAAGAGGAACAAGAAACGACCAAGATGGATGTCCGAAAAGACTCTGAATATTGGGCTAGAGCACCAAAAAGCCAAAGCAAAGAGAACAAATCAAGAAATTAAGGAGCCAAACAGACTATTCCAAAGGGCAGCACACGACAACGCAAAGCATTCTAACGAAATATGCTAAGAGCTGGGGTCAGAAAATCAAAAAGGCCTACTTGCTCGAGATTTTTTGCGCTGAAAGAACTGAAGAACAAATTGAAGTCTCAACTTGCAATCCTTAAGGATGCTTTGGGTAGAATATTAAATGATCCAGGAAGCATTAAAAGAAGATGGAAGGAGTATACAGAATCATTGTACCAAAAAGAAATGGCTGACACAGAAGAATTTCATGAAACAACACATAAGCAAGAGCGTGTGCTGATGAAAGAAGTTCAAACTACTCTGAGAGAATTGGCAAAACAAGCAAACCAAAAATAACCGCAAGGACTGACGGCATACCAATTGATATATTTCTAAAAACAGACACTGCCCTGAATGCCTTAGCAAACTGTACCAAAAAATCTGGAGGACAACCATCTGGCCAACTGACTGGAAAAGACCCATATTTGTTCTTATTCCAAAGATGTTTCCAACAGTGAGGAAATTATTGAAAAATGTCATTAATACAACCTACAACCAAGAGTCTGTTGAAAATGATTCAAAAATGGCTGCAACAACACATCAACAGAGAACTACCAGATGTGCAGGCTAGGTTTAGAAGAGGTCATGGTACTAGAGAGATTAAACTAATTTTAGACGGATCTTGGCTGAAAGCAGAGAATACCAGAGAAAGGTTTATCTGTATTTCAATTACTATGCACAGGCATTTGACTGTGTGGATCACAACAAACTGTGGCTGACTTTGAGAAGAACACTTGATTGTGCTTAAGAGAAACCTTTCCTTGAACCAGGAGGCAGTCATCTAACGGAGAAAGAAAACAATGCATATGTTAAAATTGGGAAGGATGTATGCCAGGGATGTGTTCTATCTACATTACATTTTCAGTCTAATGAGGAACAAATAATCCGGGAGGCTGGGCTCTATGAGGATGAAAACTCATCAACAACCTGTGTTATGCAGGTGGCACAATCTTGCTTGCTAAAAGTGATGAGGTCATGAGGCATTTGCTGCAGAAGGTGAAGGACTGCAGTCTTCAATATGAATTGAAAGTCAATATTAAGAAAACAAAGATTCTCACCACTAGGCCAGCATCATGATAAGCAATGAAGGGGTTGAGAATGTTATTATCTTCAGTTTGCTTGGCTCCACAATCAATATTCATGGTATCAGCAACCAGGAAATCCAAAGACGTATTGCATTGGGAAAGTCTGCTGTCAGGGATCTCTCAAGAGTACTGAAGAACAATGACATTAGTCTGGAGACTAAGGTGTGTCTGATCCAGGTTAGAGTTTTTGCAATTATGTGCTATGCATCAGAAATCTGGACAATGAGTAGTGATGATAGAAGAATTCATGTCTTTGAGCAGTGGTGCTGGAGAAGGGTATTGAATATATTATGGTTGCCAGGAGAACAAACAGGTACAACTTGGAGAGGGTGAAATCAGGGTGTTCCTTCGAGGCAAAGATTATGAAGCTCCATCTGACATACTTTGGGCATGTTACAAGGAGATACCAGTCCTTGGAGAGGGGCATTATTCTTGGAAAGGTGGAGGGACAGCAAGAGCCTGAATCAGATGGATTGACTCAGTGACTGAGGTAATGGGGGTAGGTGTGTCAAAGACAATAAAATAGGCTCGGGATTGAGCGAGGTTCAGAGCTGTTGTACATACCATCTCTGAGTCACAGGCAACTTGACAGCAAATAAAAAAACCAATATCCCTATTATCTGTTGGTGAGATGAGATGGACCAGTCTTGGTCCTTTGAATCAGATAATCATATACTACGCTGTTGATTATAAAATGCTGGGCGCGTTCAGCCCTTTTGATTTTCTAATTCCAGTTCCTTGTATATTTCACTACAATAATTTGTTTTGTGTTGTGCTGTCTTTTGTAATATTCTGCTCAGCTTCTTAATTTCTTGCTTTTTGCCCCCTTTGCTTTGGCTTCTTCGCATTGCAGTGTAATATTCAATCTCTCCTGACATTAATCTTCGTTTTATCTTCCTCATCTGTCTTTGCAGTAACTTTTTCCTTCTTCATGGATGATGTTCTTGATATCCTCCCACAGTTCATCTCGTCTTCTCTCATTAATGATCAAGGCTTCAAACCTGTTCCTGAAATGGTTTTTAAATTCTGGTGGGATAGACTTGAGGTCAAACTTTGTTTCTTGTGGATTTGATTTTATTTTCTTTAGCTTCAGTATAAACTTGCATAGGTATAGTTGATGGTCTGTTCTAGAGTCAGTATCTGGACTAGTTTTCACAGCTTATATTGAGCTTCTCCAGTGATTTTGTTTTGCCACAGATGTAGTCAATTTGATTTCTGTGTAGACCATCAGATGAAGTCCCTGTATATAGTTGCCTTTTATGTTTCTTATGTGTTTGCAAAGAATTGTTGTTGTTGTTGTTGTTGTTATGTGCCATCGAGTTGCTTGCGACTCATAGAGACCCTATGTACAACAGCCTTAAACTCTGCTCTGGCCTGTGCCACT
>NW_006399785.1:5513262-5514701 GCF_000299155.1 Elephantulus edwardii
AATGTTTGACCAAAACTGATTCAAATCAGGCCTGCCTGCTACAGATTAAAATCACATGCCTATAGCTTGGTAGCATAACTTTCTATCCACTAGACCAACAGAGCTCTCTCTATGACTCACAACAATTCTATGAACAACAGATCGAACCCTTACCCTATCCCACACCATCCTCACAATCTGAGATATGCTCGAGCCCTTTGTTACAGTCATCATTTCAATCCATTATGTTGAGGATCTTCTTTTCTTCTCTGACCTTCCACTTCAATCAGCATGATGTCATTTCCCAAGGACTGAAACCTTAATTGTTGTTAAATTCTGTCGAGTTGAAGACTACTCACAGTGACCCTTTGAATAAGAGACCTGAACACTTGTATAACTTTCATTGTTTCTCTAAGTTCATCGAGTTTTCTGAGGCAAGCTATTTTGGAAGTGGATGCCTCTCCTGCTTCCAAGCCTGTTTTTTATCTGGGAGCTTCACCAAACACCATGAGTAATTATTAGCACATTTGACACTTGACACATCCTTGTCACAGTGTTTAGTATCACAGCAATCATAAGCTACCACTGTGCAAAAGTCGCTAGAAGTCATCTATTTCCTCCACTTTGGCCCTGGTTATTGGTGTATATATTTGAATGATAGTGGTATTAATAGGTATTCCTTGTATGAATATGTATTTTATCCTGTCATTCACAACACTGTATTTCAAGATGGATCTAGAAATGGTAAGAAAGAATGATAGGAGAAGGATAGATGCCTTTGAGTCGTGGTGCTGGAGAAGAATGTTGAACATACTGTAGACTACCAGGAGAACAAACAGATATGTCCTGGATAGAATGAAACCGGCTGGGACTTGAAGACAAGGATTTTGTGGTTCTGTTTCACATACATTGTTCACGTGGCCAGGAGGGACCAATCCCAGGAAAGGGACATCATGCTTAGAATAGTAGAGGGATAGCACAGAAAAGGGAGACACTGAATGAAATGGATGGACTCTGTGACTTGAGTAATGCAAGTAGGTCTGACTGAGACAATGAGATTGGCTCAGGATAGGGCTAGTTTCAGAAGTAATGTACATAGGGTCACTAAGAGTTACAGGAGACTGGATAGGACAAAACAACAACAAATTCTGAGTTGAGAATGAAAAACAGAAGAATGGTGTTTCATTCATAGTCAAAATGTCAATTTCAAAATCTATCTTGAAATAGTGAGTGATAGGATAATATCCATATACATGCACACATAGATGGAAAGCACTTTTTTTAGCTTTTTTTAATGTGTATTTGTACAGATTTTTTTTATTAATTTTAATGAAAGTTTAGAGACTTTGGATATCCATTCATTCACTATTGCACTTTTCTCCCTGCCCAATCTCCCCACCAGTTCACTCTTTTCTTTGAAAAAGTAAAAGAAAATTTCTTTCATTGTTATACAATCCCTT
>NW_006399785.1:5515796-5517115 GCF_000299155.1 Elephantulus edwardii
AAACAAACAAACAAACAAAAAACAGAGGAAAAGGGGGCGGGAGAATGAATGGGTGTCAGAAGGAACTTTAAAAATTGCACTAGAGCATGAAGAAGCCAAAACAAACAGCATGCCCAAGTAAAAGATTTGAGCAGAAGATGTGAAAGGGCCACTGAAGAGGACAAATAAAAGTATTATAATGGAATGTACAGGAAGCCAGAATTAGAGACTAAAAAGGGAAGTATTCACTCTGCATTTCTCAAGCTAAAAGTACTGAAAACCAAATTTAAATGTTGAGTCATTATGTTGAAAGATGCTATAGGCAATATATTGAATGACCCAGAAAAAAATCAAAAGAAGGCAATATGTTGTGAGATTAGGGAGTAAGATACCTCACACTTAAGTTTTGTTTTTTTCAGAAGAGATTTGTTAATTCTGGATATCTTTCTTTTAGAAATTAAACTAGCAATAATCTTTTATATACTGATAAAGAATGGATTAGGTATCTGTATTGGGAATGCTTTTAATCTGTAGATTGCTTTTTGATAGGATTGCAATTTTCACAATGTTGAGTCTTCCTATCAATTAATAGACAAGATTTTTCTATTTAGTTACGCCTTTTGTTTGAAGCTGTTGGATTCTGGAAGGTAAGCCATTTTTATTTAATTAGCAATCAAGTGTGAGCTCTTCTGTCTTTTTTATCAAATTAGCAACCAGATGTAAGCGATTTGATTTTTTTTTACTTAATTAACAGTAAGTAGGGGGTAAGAAGCCTCTTGTTGATGGTCAAGCCTTTGTGATCAAACGTTGGTTGAGTCTTGACTGAGAGCCTTTTTGTAAAAAATAGTTGGATTTGGAAGGTAGGTGGTTTATTTAATTAACAATCAGGTATGAGCTGTTGAGTCTTTTTAATTAATTAGCAATCAAATGTTAGGACTTTTTGGTTGTTGTGGTTGTAACTTTTTAATTTAATTAACAATTTAGCAGGATTGTCCATCTACTTCTTATATAATAGGCCTCTGAAAACCCTATGAACAGTAGAGGACTATGGTTAATTATAGTAGTAGTGGTAGATTCCAAATTGGAAGTCAGTCAAAGTGAGGAAAGATAATGGCAAATATCATCCAATAATTGAAACATGGAATGCATGTGGCTTGAGGGTTGGAATACTTAAGAATTGTGAAAAATGAAATGAAACACAAAGACATCAACTTAGTAGTCATTAGTGAGATAAGATGAAATAACTATGACCACTTTGAATCAGATATTAATAACAACACATTTCCGGAAACTCTATAAACTTTGATAAATGTCGATAGTTGTAGAGGGGCTTCAAGCCT
>NW_006399785.1:5520930-5526261 GCF_000299155.1 Elephantulus edwardii
TTTGCCCTTTCTGTTATCTAAATGTGTTCTGTTGTACATAGGGTTTTCAGAGGCCTGCTATTTCAGAAGTGGATGGCCAATCCTTCTTCCTAGTCTGTCTCAATGTGAAATATGAAAAATTAAAAGCTGGAAATAGGATGGTCTAATTTTGTATCTTCAATGACTTATTAATTGCAAATGTCTTTTTTAAAAAAACACAAATTGTGACTTTATGCATATATTCTCACCTGATAGGCTGCATAGGAATCAGATATTCTGTGGAAGGAATAATTGCGGAAGCTCAATGTCAGCAGTCAAAACTAGGCCAGGAGTGGACTGTGGATCAGACCAATAACTACTCATGTGCAAATTCCAAATGAGGATGAAGAAAATTAAAACAAGTTCCCAAGAACCAAAACACAATGTTAAATCTACTCCATCTTAATTTAAAGAAATCTTAAGAATAGGTTTGGGACATTGAACACCAAAAATGAACACCAAAGGGAGTTGTGGAATGCAATCAACATTATTCATGAAGAAAGCAAAAGGGCATTACAAATACAGAGGAGAAATAAGAAAATAAAATGGATATCACAAGAGACGATAAAAATTTCACTATAACATCGAGAAGTCAAAATGTCTGAAAAATATGTCAAAGTAAAGAGCTGAACAGGAGATTTCAAATGGTAGCCTGAGAAGATAAAGCAAAATATTATAATGGAATGTGCAGAGGCTACAATTGGAGAATTAAAAGGGAAGGAGTCACTCTGCATTTCTCAAGCTGAGAGAAATGAAAAACAAATTTAAGCCTCAAGTCACAATATTGAAAGATGCTATGGGCAATATATTGAATAATTCAGAAAACGTCAAAAGACCATAGAAGAAAAACACTGACTTACTGTACCAAAAAGAATGATTGATCCTGAAAAATATTCAGGAAATACCATATGAACAGGAACCAATGACAATGAAGGAGGCAGTAGCTGCTTCATTGAAAGCACTGAGGGAAAAAAAAAATAAGGCCCCAGGAGTCCATGGGATAAAAACTGATTTGTTTTAATTAACAGATATGTCCTTGGACGTACTCACCAGTCTATGACAGACATTGGAAGAGGTCCACATTAGTTCTCATTGTCAAGAAAGACTATCTAACAAAATGTGAAAACAATCAAACTGTTATTAATATAACATGTAAAATACTATCGAAGATCATTCCAAAATGACTAGGAGAGTATATAGATAGGGAAGTGTCACAAATTCAAGCAGAATTTAGAAAAGTTCTTGGCACTAGGGATATCATTGCTGATGTCTGAGGGATCCTAGCTGAAAGTAAAGAATACCTTCTCCAACATGGTAAAAAAGGAAGCCACAGACTGGGGAAAATATTTGGTAATGACGCGTCTGATAAGGGATTTATATGTAGAATTTATAGAATACTCGAGCACAATGACAAGATCAAAGAAAACCCAGTTGGTAAAAGGGCACAGGATATGAGCAGACACTTCACCAAAGAAGACATTCAGAAAATGAACAAACACGTGAAGAAATGCTCAAAATCCCTAGCCCTAAGAGAGGTGCAAATTAAAACAATTATGGGATATCATCTCGCCCCAATAAGATTAGCAAAATTTGACAGAACAGCAAATAACAAATGCTGACAAGGTTGTGGAGAAATTGGAACCCTTATTTACTGTTGGTGGGAGTGTAAAATGGTGCAACCACTATGGAAGGCAGTGTGGCGCTTTCTCAAAAAGTTGGAAATAGAAATACCATTTAAGCCAGCAATTCTACTACTGGGAATATATCCTAAAGAAACTAAAACTGCCACCGAAGCAGATATATGCACACCTATGTTTACTGAGACTCTGTTCACAATAGCAAATAGTTGGACAAAACCCAAGTACCTATCAACAAACGAATGGATTGAGAAACTGGTATCGTTACACAATGGGACCCTAAGCTGCACTGAAAACCAAAGAACTCATGAGATACTATACAAAATGGTTGACCCTGGAGGACACTATGCTGAATGAAATATCTCAGTCCAAAAAGGACAAATACTGCATAATGTCACTGTTATAAAACAGGACTGCCATCAAAGTTGGGGGGGAATCTAAGAAAAGAGGGGATAAATAATGTATACTGGATTGAAACAGATGAGGGAGAGAACTGTTTGAAAGGAATACATGATTAGGTATTATTTTCATGATAAGAATCCAGAATGAGAGCTTCACGGGGAGTAGGGGAGTGGGGAGCTGGTCTGGAGGGGGATTGCATAATAATGAAAGTATATATATATAAATTTTTTTTCTTTTTTTTTTTTTTACTTTTCAAAGAGAAAAACCAACTGGGCGGAGGAGTGGGCAAGGAGGAAAATGTGCAACAATGAATGAATGGAAATCCAAAGTCTCTACAAACTTTCATTAAAATTTCAATCAAAAATATGACTAAAAAAAGAAAGTAAAAAATACCAAAAGTATGTCAGCTTCTGCTTTCTTGACTACGCAAAAGCATTTGACTGTGTGGATCATGACAATTTATGGCTAACAATGAGAAAATCAGGAATACTAAAACACTTAATTGTGCTCATTTAAGATCTATACCTAGACCAAGAAGCTGTTGTGCAAACAGAGCAAGGGAACACTGTGTGCTGTCAAGTTGAATCTGAGTCATAGCAATCCTACGCACTCTGAGCCCTATTCTTTCCTGTGTCAATTTTACTGTCGCTGGCATACTTAACCACCATTACCCCAGTCGCTGAGTCAATCACTCTCATCTAGGACCTTTCTGTCTTGCACTGTCCATTCACCATTCAAACATGATATCCCTCTCCAAGGACTGGCCCCTCTTTGCACCATGTTGAAAATATATCAGATGGAGATTCAAAATCCTATCTTCCAAAGAGAAGCTTGCTAATACCCTCTCCATGACAGACATGTTTCTTCTCTTAACAATCTATGATATATTCAATACTCTTCTCCAACACTGCAACTCAAAGGCATTGATGCATCTTCTGTCATCCTTAGTCATTGTCCAGCTCTCCGATGCATAGCAAGTAAATACCTGTATCAGGCAAACCTTAGTATCTAGACTGATATCATCGATCTTCAGCACTATGGAGAGGTCCCTGACAACAGATTTTCCCAATGCAATTTGTCTTATGATTTCCTGACTGCTTATACCAAGTATGTTGATTGTGGAATCAAGCAAGCTGAAACTGTTAATAGTCTCAATCTCTTCACCATCTATCATGATGCTGCCAACCAGGCCAGTGATAAGACTCTTTGTTTTCCAAATGTTGAGCTTCAATCCATGTTGAAGGCTGTAGTAGCAAATGCTTCAGGTCCTCCTCAGTTCTGGCAAGCAGGGTTGTGTCATCTTCATAACCCAAGTTGTTAATGAATCTTCCTCCAGTTCTGATGCTGCATTCCTCCTTGTAGAGCCCAGCTTCATAGACGATCTGTTCTCTATAAAGACTGAAAAGGTTTTGAGATAAGATGCATGGTTTAAAATTGAGAAAGGAATGTGTCAAGGTGGTATTCTCCCTATATACCTATTCAATATGTATGCTGTGCAAATCATTTGAGAATCTGGACACTATGAAGAGCAATGTGGCATCAGGATCAGAGGGGGAGATTCATCAGTAACACAGCTTTGCAGATCCATGGTATTTCAGACCACTTTCTGTGCGTTTGAGAGCTGCATATTGCAGCAAATGATGGCAAATGTGTTTCTAAGCACAGTTGCCAATTTAAAAATTGTGCAGCAACGTGTTAAGGATGATAGAAAAATAATTGATTCCTTTGAGCTGTGGTGTTGAAGAAGGGTGCTGATCATCTCGTGGACTACTAGAAGAACAAGGAAAAATGTCGTGGAGAGTGTGAAGCCAGAGTGCTCTCTGGAAGAAAGGATGATGAGGCTTCGCCTCACAGACTTTGGGTATACCAGTAGGAGGAACTATTCCTTAGAAAGGTACACGATGCTTGAAAGGCTGGAAGGTTGGTGAAAGAGAGGAAGACCGTTGACCAGGTACTTTAACACTGTGACAGCCACAGTGGGCTCCAGTGTGTCAGTGAGAACAGCACAGCATTGACCAGGGTTCATATATTTTTTAAATTTTTTAAATTTTATTTTATTACTTTTTGTGGGAGTCAAATCAGATCTGACTGGTACAGGAGAAGATTGCCCCTCCTTCTCCAGCAGAGCATCTGGTGGATTTGAACCACATACCTCTGGGATTGCAGTGCATCTTCTTGCCACAAGGCCACCCAAGCTCCCTTCAGGGTTCATAATTTATATGTTGTTCATAGATTTGCCATGGATTGTACTTGACTTGACAGCACCTAACTTATCAGACAAGTACTCTGGTAGTAGTGTTTTGTGGCTGTCACCATAAAGGTCTTTTGGGGTTCTATGTTGGTCTTTTTCTAAATATTTCACCTTGTAGTTCGCTATTACACACAGTATTGCTATTCTACTTTCCTTTTCCTTACATTCTTTGTTACACTAGCGATATCTAAGTGATCATTGTATATTGATCTTGATACTTGCCACTCTACTAAATTGGTCTAATAGTTCTAGCATATTTTTATTGAGTCTTTGATGTTTTCTGTGAACACTATCATATAATCTACATATGTTGTTGTTACTGAGTTGGAACAGAACATGAGCTGACCCTCCAAGCCAGTTTTCAGAGACAATCACACGGGAGGTGAATGCCCATTTTTCTCCTGCAGAGCAGCTGGTAGATTTGAACTGCATGTCTTTGGGATTGCAATGTACTTTTTTAGCACTAAGATATCAGAACATATATTGACAGTCTTATTTTTTAAAATAATTTGAAAAGCTTGAAAATATGCAGAATGAGGCATCAGGGCCCGAAGAACTACCCACAGACAACTTGAACAATTCGGAGAACACCAATTTGTTTGCAGAAGGCTAAGCAGACTTGAAGTAGTTAGTGTAGAAGGTAAAACACTATAACCTTTAGTATAATTGAATCTTAACATTGAGAAAGCAAAATCCCTCATGACTGAACCAATAGTCAGTATCATGAGAGATGGATAAAAGGTAGAAGATGTCAACAAGTCCATCTTTCATGGATCCACAATCAATGCCTCAGGTAGTCAAAAAAGTAAACATATTTGTTGCATTAGGAAAATGTGGTGTCAAAGATCCTTCTGTATATATTTTAATTAATTTTATTAAAATGTACATCAAGAGCAATGGTGTCTCTCTGGAGACTAATGTGTGTTTGATACAGGCCATGGTCTTCACAATCACTTGTTATGCATCAGAGAGTTGGACAATGACTAAGGAGGATAGAAGGAGAATTGATGCCTTTGAGCTGTG
>NW_006399785.1:5526361-5539526 GCF_000299155.1 Elephantulus edwardii
ATGGACTGCGAGGAAAACAAACAGATTCGTCCTGGAAAGGATTAAACCGGGTGGCTCCTTGGAGGCAAGGATTCTGAGGCTTTGTCTAACATCCTTTGGACATGTTGTGAAAAGAGACCGGTCCTTGGAGAAGGACACCATGCCTGGTGGGGTGGAGGGACAGTGCAGGAGGGGAAGGCCCTCTATGAAGTGTATTGTTCAGTGACTGGGATAATCAGAATGGGAGCGTCAGAGACAGTGCGATTGGCCAGGACAGAGCAGAGATTAGGGCTGTTGTAGGTCGCTATGAGTCGCAAGCGACTTGACGACACATAACAATAACAACAACACCATCAATTATTGGATGAGTGAAAACAAAAACAAAACAACCCAACTAACTAACCAGCAGTGATGTGAATTTAAATAGTGTCTGATTGAAGCCAGATCCCTTCAATTGTTTTTTATGTACGTAAAAGTCGAGCAACGCATAAAACAGAACAAAGAAGAATCAGTGGGTACCAAATATTCCATGAACGCATAGAGATCAAACAAGTCTGTCTTGGATAAAATACAACCAAGTGTTCCTTGGAGGCAAAGATGGTGACATTTTGTCTCACATACTTTGGGTAAATAGTATGACGTCATGCTTATAAAACAGAAGTTCAGAGAAGGAGGGGAAAACTCTGAACAAGATAGACTGACATCATGATTGTAAAAATAGACTCAAGTATGTCAGAGATTGTGAATATGGTGCAATATATGACAAAATTCAGATTTATTGTTCATAAGGTCTCTATGAGTCTTTGTTGACTAAAAGACCTGGACAAAGTGAACTGACACAGGGACTGTAGCAATGGAGTAGAGTCAAGTGTGTTGGAGACGTTGAGGATAACACAGGACAGAGCAGGTTTAGTTCCATTGTTCATAAAATAACTATGAGTTATTTTCAACTCAATGGCACATAACAATCATAACAACGTTATTAAAATGTTAAAGTACTTCCTGTGCAGAGGTAACATGTGTTTGCTGAGAAGCTGAACACTATGACACTGATGTGTCAAGTGCATTAATAGTTGCCCATGGTGGACAGTGTTTGGTGGAGTTCTCTGATTGAAACAAGCTTGGAAGGAGGAATGGCATCCACTTCTAAAATAGCTTGCCACTGGAAACCCTATGAACATGGAGAAAGAATGAAAGTCACACAAGAGTTGAGGACTTTCATTCATAGGGTCGCTATGAGTTGCCTACTACTTGACGGCACTTAACAACAACAACAACAAATATATTTATTTGCTGTCTACTTTTTATAATTAAATTTAGCTTTCTTTTATAAACTTTCTAGATTGATTAAAAAACTTTGGGGAAAATATATAAAAGAATTTTAATTTTTAAAAATTTTAATTACTAACTGCCATTTAAAAATATATTTGCAGTAATTATTTTGTAACATTATCACAAGGAATTATCCAAAGAATCAGAAAATTTTCTGGCTCTCAAAATTGATAATTAAAAAAGCGTATTATCATTTTGGCTGAAGAAAAATAAGAAAAATAATTTCAAAAGAAATAAAGCTAGCTGTAATTTCTTTCACAAGTTTTCTTTTTCATTCCAAAATCCAAAGTGGAGAGGCAAAATTAAACTTGATGACATTTTTTCAAAAAGTACGAAAATGAAAGTATTTCTTATGTTCAATATGTCTGCCATATGTTTCATTTTTCATATAAATGTTTTTAGATAAACAGAAAAATAGCAACAATTTCATGTCTTGATTAAAAATGTAGATAAACCATTGTTCACACAAGTCCTTTACTTCCTATATTTCCTACATTTTTCTTATTTGAACTTTAGACTCTTTCATTTCCTGTAAGCACAGTTACAAACTGTTCTGCTGTCTGTGGAAAAGACATAACAAAAACATATTTTAACAAGTTTTTGGTCAAGGGACTGAATTAATGAAGTTTAGTGTCTTGGGGGCCAAGTCTTAGCACATATTCTATTGTTTCTTCAGAACTGGATTTTTTGGCTTACTTTAGAAACAGCTCTCCTACTGTTACGAAATTTATAAGGCCCCACCTAATTTAATTTTTCTCTGTTCTCTGTCAAGTCTGGCTTGAATTAGCCTGGATGATCCACAATGAATTGAAGAGAATAAGCCTTATGCACACAGAAAAATACACATTTTATGATTTTACATTCTAATCTAGTTCATTTATAATTAAGCAATTGATTAATCTAAATTAAGAAACAATTGAATGCTTACTTACTATGAAAATCGGTATTTATTAAGATGTCTTGTGAAGATGGTTTAAATATTTCACTTTATTCTTTCCAAATACATATAAAATCTTCTCATTATCTAGTATATAAATTAGAACAAAAATCTATCAAATTGAAGAAGTTAAGAAATGAAAATTTTAACAAAGATATTAAGAAATGCTCAAGTGCTTATACATCTAGCAAGTGGAAATTGTGCAGTTTAGAATTTAGGACAGTTTCAAAGTCCGTGCTAATACAATTTATCAAGGAAATGTCTGAAGTTTATTAGCAGCTTAAATTTTAGTAACTGTTCCAGAAACAATGTTAATTATTCCTTTTTTCAACTCTCTATATTACCTATACATTTCCTAAAAATTGACTGTTTTACCAATGGAGTAATATTTTAAAAAATATTCTTTATTTTAATCAAGTATGCATGAAATTTCAACCCTATTTAATATCAATTAGTGCACAATAGAGAATTTTTGACACAAAATACTGGTTGAACAAACAAATGTAATTACTATATGCAATATTTTAGATCACCACTTTTCATTAGTGTGGCAAAAGAAGAATCTTACACATGTTTATTTACTTTTTTACAAACAAGTGACTATCTTACTATACATATTATTATAATTCATTAAAAAGGTTGCAAAAAATATTGTGGTTGTTAGCAGTTCTGTCAATGTACTATTGTAGGCATTTTGGATAAACCTCGATAGTAGTGTTTTGCTTGCATGTGATTTTAATAATATTATTTGATAACATTTTGTCATCAAAATTTTGTTGGCCCTTCTTTCTTGGGAATGGGAACAAATATGGATCTCTTCCAGTTAGTCAGCCAAGCAGCTGTCTTACAAATTTCTTGGCATTGACTTATGAGCATGTGCTGGGATGCTCTTGTTAGTTGAAATACGGGAATTGGTATTCCACCAGTTCCTGGGGCCTTACTTATCGCCAATGTCTTCAGTGCAGCTTGAACATCTTTCTTCATTGTCATGCATTTACAAAGAAGAACTGTTACTATCACTATACTTGATATATACAGCCCAATAGCTAAACCCAGAGAGGAGAAAATTGAAGATTCATAATTTTTACCACCATTTGCAGACTGAAGTTGATAGAATATGAAATCAAAGCTCACTAATAATATTTGGTAACTGGAATGCCAAAGTTGGAAACAATGAAGAAGGAGTGGAAGATGGGAAATATGGACTTGGTGATGGAAATGAGTCTGGAAAAAGAATGGTTTGATTTTGTATATTCAATGATTTTTCATCACAAAGATCTGGTGAATTGTGGGATGACAGCAAGGATAGCATCCATGGAGACAACAAAAGAATGCAAAGACAGAGGAGGGTAAAGGATGAAAATAGGTGTCAGATGAGGTGTTAAAAATTGCACTAAAGGGTCAAGAAGAAAAACAAAGGAGAGGATGGGGAGGGATAAGAATGGAGAAGCGAAAGAGATGAACCAAAGATTTTAAAGTACAGTTCAAGAAAAAGAAAGCGAGGTATAATGCCAGGATACACAAAGAACCAGAGTGAGCGAATCAGAAGGGAAGTCCATGGTAGGCACGTCTCAAGCTGAAAGAACTGAAAACCAATGTCAGCCCTCAAATTGCAATACTGTGAGATAATATGGGCAAAAATCTTGAATGTTTTAAGAAGCATCGAAAGAAGACATAAGGAATACACAGAATCCATGTACCAAAAAAAGGAGTCAATATGAAAGATTTCAGTTAATAGCACATGATCAAAAGTCATTGTAAATGGGGGGAAAAGATAAATGTTAGATTTGGTTAAAGGTTGGTGATAAACCTTTATTTCCCCTCCTTTTTTTCCTTATTGTTGAATCCACAAACTAAAGAGAGACTAAATGATTTAGAAAATTTTCTAACGATGTCAATTGGATGTTTTCTGAGGAATCTGAAGAGATAATAGTGTGTCAAAAAATCATTAAAACAGATTATATCATTAAAAGCAAATTATATTCTGTGAAGACTCTGAGATTAAAGAGACCATTCAACTCCTCCCTCTAAATACACCATAAACCCGGCGGCGAAATGCTATTTTTCTAGGGAACTAAATGAGGTACAGAGGAAAGAAGGGAACAGCTGAGGTGAAGTTTAATAAGCCAATGAGTAGAATCATAGAGCAGAACACCTCTGCTCTAACTGCTTCTGGCTCTTTTGGTAACTGCAGATCATTGGCTGCCATGAATTAGTAAACTGACCATAGTGAAGGAGTCTGTCTTTCCAGACACTGTATCTTCTGCAAAAAAAGAAGAAACTAAGCTTTAACTCACGGCAGAGTTCTCTCAAGGTCACTTGGGAGTTCGGTAGCTCATCCACCACCTGGTAATTGTTGGCCACCAGGCTACTAAAAATTACTATAGAAAGCCTTCTTTAGAGATGAATAGTCAATACTCTGCCTGCATTCACACCTTATAGACCAGACACACAAATTCAACAAGACAGATCTCCCCAGGAACTCGTTTAGGCCTGTCTGCTCGCTCTTAAGTCATTTTGTCTGTCTTAGTCAAAAAGAGTTATGAGATGATATCAAGGGCATCATTCATGAATAAACTAAAAGATCGTTGAAAATACAAGAATAAAATACAAAAATGGATCTCAGAAGAGACTCTGAAACTTGCTCTTCAACATAAAGGAGCTAAAATAAAGGAAGTAAAATAAAGATAAAGAAGATAATGCAAAACTTTGTAATGAAATATGCAAAGATCTGAAGTTAGGAAAACAAAAGAGAACAGGTTTGACATTTTTCAAGCTGAAAAACAAACCCAAGTATTCTTTGGGAAAAATATGGAATGGTACAGGAAGCATCATCAAAAATGGAAGGAATATACACTGTCACTATATAAAAAACGATTCATTGACATTGAACCTCTCCAGGAAGTAGCCTATGATTAAGACACATTAGAATTAAAGGAAGAAATTGAAGCTGCACAGGTGTTGTAAAAAAAAAAAATAAATCCTTCTAGGAGTTGATGAAATACTATTTGAAGTGTTTCAACAAACAGATGCAGCATTTAAAGTGCTTACTAGCCAGGAACGTCGGAAGACAGCTACCTTGTCAATTGACTGGAAGGGGCCCTTATTTGTTTAAATATATATATAAAGTGCAGAAAGTATGAAACATATCTTTATTATTAGCCACAAGTAAAATTCTGATAAAAATTTATTCAGAAATTGTTGGAACTACCAGATTCTTAAGCGGAATTAAAAAAATTCAGACAATTATTCGGAGTAATTGTCAGAGAGCTATCAACTTTTCCAGCTGAATTCGGAAAACACTTTGAACTAAAGGATATCATTCCTGTCAGACCCTGTTGAACGTAGAGAGTACCAGAAAAAAATGTTTCTTTCTCTTTTATTAACTATGCAAAAGTATTTGGCGTTGTATAATTTTCATAACCTTCATGACGCTTAAACTGATCATTGCAGTCACTGGGTTAAATGGTCTCATTGAGGAATTTCTCCTCTGTCTGTCTTCCATATTTTTCTTTTTCCACACATAAAGTCCTTTACCAACGACTGTTCCCTCCTGACAACATATCCAAAGCATTTGTGGTGAAGTCATGATCTTCCCCTCTAATAAGTCTCCAGATGGACTCTCTCCACCACAGATTCATTCTTTTCTTTTTGCTGTCCATGTTATATTTAATGTTCTTAACTAACACCACAAATAAATGTTTGGTGCTGTTAGGTGTCATGGCGTGGACTGCATAGAAACATTATGGCCAGTGGATCTGACCACGTCTTATCCTGTGCCATCCTCTTCAGCTCTAATATGCTCAATCCCACTGTTATAGTAACTGTGTTGATCCATCTTTTTTAAGAATGGTATTTTCTTTGACTTTCCCTCCAACGTTAAGAGTATAATATCTTTTTCCAAGGGCTAACTCCTCCTAACAAAGTGCAGCTAGCCTTCCTTCATGACATGGCCAAAATATTTGAGACAAAGTTTCACCATTTTTGCTTCTAAGGAACACTCTGGTTGCATATTCTCCAAACTACATTTGTTTCTTCTTTTAGCAGTGCAAGGATATTAGTACATTTCTATAGTACCACAACTCAAAGACATCAGTTCTTCTTCTGTCATCCTCAGTCATTGTCTAACTTTCAGATGTATTTCACATGACTGAAAAGACCATGGCTTGGTTCAGGAATACATTATTCTTTGAACTGATGTCTTTTTTTTTCCTGTGGCTTTGGAGAGGTCCCCGAAAGGATATTTTCTGAATGCAACACATCTTTTTGTTTCCTGACTGCTGGCACCAAGGGTGTTCATTGTGGATCCAAGTAAGATGAAATCATTGACAACTTCAATCTTTCCTCGATATATCATGATGTTGAGAAGGGTTTTGGATTTTTGTTTTTGTTGTTGTTCTCTTGATGTTTAGATGTAATTCATATTGAAGGCTGTATTTTTTGTTGCACCAAGTGTTTCAGGTCATCTTAGCTTTCAGCAAGGAAAGTTGAGTCAGTATTATGTGCATAATGCAGATTATTGATGTGTTTTCCATATTCATATAAGGCAGGCCTATTAATACAACTATTATTCAAATATATGTACCAACAACGAAGATCAAAAAGGGATAAATTGATGATTTCTACCAAATATTGTAATCTGATGTTGACCCAACATGCAAGCAAGATGCATTAATAATGATTGGTGATTGGAATACAAAGATTGGGTAGAAAGAAGAAGCAATGATTGTCAAAAACTATAGACTTGGTGACAGAATGGAAGATGGAGATAGAATGATTGAATTTTGTACAATCAATGTTTTTTTTTTTCATTGCAAATACTTTAAAAAAAACCCCAAGCATCAATTATATGCATAGATCTCATATGATGGACTTCACAGGAATCCAATTTACTAAATGTTGTTGTGTTGATTGTCGCTGAATCAAGCACAACTCATTGTAACCCGATGAACAAAAGGCCTGAAGCCCATCCACAACCATTGCTATTTATCAAAGTTCACAGAGTTTCCAGAAACATGCTGCTTAGGAAATGGACACAACTTGAAAGTAAAAAGAAGTAATTAAGATATCAAGACAATGCAGTTTTTTTTTCATTACATGATTAATTTAAAAAAATTTAAAACACATGTCATCAATCTGAAAAACATCTTTGTAGTATATGCCTCTGGTAAGGAATTATATATATTTAAAAATCTATTGTTACTGTTAAACTAATTATGACTCATAGAGACACAATGAACAACAGATCTGATCCTATACTATCCTGTGCCATCTTCATTATTTCTGACATGCTTAAACCCATTGCTGCAGTCATTGTCAAACTAGCGAGTTTCCACACTTTTGCGTACCTTCCACTTTTCCCGACCGTTAGATCCCTTTCCAAGGAGTACTTTTTTTCAGTAACATGCTTAAAATGTGTGGCACAAAGCTTCACTATCCTTGTTTCTAAGGAACCCTCTGGCTGGACCTCCTCCAAGACCTATCTGTTTGTTCTTTTGACACTCTATGTGATATTCAGTACCTTTTCCATTATCACACCTCACAGGCCCCAACTTTTCTTCTATTACCATTTTTCATTGTCTAGCCCTCTAACATAGTGTTTTCATGCTGGGTAGAGAAGAGGGACAGCGCAGGAGGGGAAGACCCTCTATGAGGTGGATTGATTCAGTGACTGGGGTAATCAGGATGGGTGTGTCAGAGGCAATGTGATTGGCACAGGACAGAGCAGGGTTTAGGGCTGTTGTACATAGGGTCGCTATGAGTCGCTACGACTCTATGGCACATAACAACAACAACAACGACAACAGCCCTCTAACATATAACAAATGACTGAAGGACCATGGCTTGAATCAGGTACACCTTAATCTCCAAAATAACATCATTGTCTCTCCGCACTTTCAAGCGTTTTCCTGACAACAGTCTTTCCAAAAGCAATTTGTCTTTTGATTGCTTCATTGCTGGTGATGAAACCATCTATAATTTTAATTTTCTCTATCTATTATGATGTTTAATATTGGCCCAGTGGTGAGAATTTTTGTTTTCATAACGTTGAAATATAATTTATATTAAGGGTTGTAGTCTTTGATACTTTCCAGTGTTTTATGACCTTGTCACTTCCAACAGATTCATAATCTGTCAGAAGTTCAAGCAGGGTTAAAAAGAGGCCATGACGATGGGGATATCATTAATGATATCAGATTGTTCCTGGCTGAAAGAAAAGAGTAGCATAAGAATGTCTATTTGTGCTTTATTGACTGTGGAAAGGCATTTGATGGTGTGGATCGTAATAAACTATGGCTAACTTTGAGAAGAATGGGAATCCAAGAGCAAGCACTTACTTGTACTCATGTGAAACCTATGCCTAGATCAAGAGGCTTTTGTGTGAACAGAGCAAGGGACAACGACATGGTTTAAAATTAAGAAAGAAGTATTTCAGGGTTCAATTCTCACTTTAAACCTATTCGATATCTATGCTGAGAAAATAATTTGAGAGGCTGGACTCTATGAAGAAGAAAGGGGCATCAGTATTACAGTAAGACTGATCAATAGCATACATTATGCAGATGACATAACATTGCTGGCTGAAAGTAGGGAGGACTTGAAACACTTGTTGCAGAAGATCAAAGACACAGCTTTCAATATATATTGCATCTCAATATCAAGAAAACAAAACTTCTTACTATTGAACCAATAGGGAACATCATGTAGATGGAGAAAAGATTAGTTGCCAATGACTTCACCTTACTTGAATCTACAATCAACACCCTTAATACTAGTGAATAAGGAAGACTGAAGAATTGATGCCTTGAAGTTGTGTTCTTGGAGAGGAGTTCGGAACATACCAAGGACTGCCAAAAGAACAAACAAATATGTCCTAGAAAAAATGAACGTAGAGTTGATAAAGCTTTATGTCACATAATCTGGGAACTCTAGGAGAGGCTATTCCTTGGAAAGGCATATATATCATGCTAGGAAAGGTGAAGGTAAGAAAGGAAGAGTCTCCATGAAGCAGATTAACACAGAGACTGCTATAATGTCCTCAAATGTGTCAGGAAGTATAAAGAAGACACAAGATAGGAAAAAGAACAGATTGTTTTTGTAGAGTTGCTATGGGTTGCCTAATAACAGCCACAACATCACTTATAGCAAACAAGGTTGTATCATCTGCATTTCTCATGTTGTTAATGAGTCTTCCTCCTATTCTGATGCAACATTTTTCTTCACACAGTCTACCTTCTTGAAGTATTTTTCAGCATATAAATTGAATAGGTATGGATAAAGGATACAGCCTAACACACTTTTTAATTTATTCATTATTTTTTTTAACCAGGTTGTTTACCCTGTTCTGTTCTTTTTGGAATCTCTGTGTGGAGGACTTAACTTAAAATTTCTTGTAGTTTTTGCCTTGTTTTCACAAATTCCTTAAGGTTAGTATTTTCTGCAAAAAAAAAAAAAAATGAATTTTCTCTTCGAATTTGATAGAGAGCTTTGCTGGATGTAGGATCCTTGGCTGGCAATTGTTGTCTTTCAACTTTCTGTCTATGGCATCCCATTGCCTTCTAGCTCACAAGATTTCTGCAGAGAAATCAGAACTTAAACTAATTGTTTCCCCTTTGTAGGCGACTCTTTGTTTTTCTCGTGCTGCTTTTAGAATTCTTCCCTTACATTTTAATTTGGAGAATTTGACTATGATATGTCTTGGTGTTTTTCTTTTTTGGTCTAGTTCTTCATATAAATATGGGTATAAGTTTTGTATGCTCATCATTAAATTTTCTAGAATTCCCATTCTTCTCAATGTCAGTCTTAGTTTATTATGATCAACATAGTCAAACGCCTTTACATAATCCATTAACCACATACTTACATTCTACTGGTATTCTCCTGTTTTTAGCCAGGATCCATCTGACATCATCAGTGATATCTCCAGTTTCATGACCTCTTCAAAACATAGTTTGAACTACTGACCATTTTCTGTTAATGTACTACTCTAGCTGAGTTTTGGATGATCTTCAGCATTATTTTTCAATAATTTCCACTTTCTGTTGGATTGCTTTTCTCAGGAGTGAGCTGGCCAGGTATCTGTCACTCAGATATTTTGGCACAGTCAGGTAAATACATTCAGGGCTATATCTGCTAGTTGGAACATGTAAATTGGCATTTCATTAATTTCTGGGGCTTTACTTTTTTGTCAATATCTTCAACTCAGCTTGAACTTTATTCTTCTTTTCCTTTGGCTTTTGATCATATTGCTACTTCTTAAAATATTTCCATGTCAACCAATCATTTTTAGTACAGTGACTCTGTGTATTCTTTCCATCTTCTTCTGGTGTTTCCTTGATTATTCAAGATTTTGCCAATAGCATCACTCAGCTTGTAACTCGAATTTTAATTTCTCAAGCTGAGAGATCATTATAAATATAGAAATATGTGTAAGGCCTAAATAAATAAAAGACTTTTTATAAAATATCTGAAAAAATAAATTAGGGAACTTTGGTGGCCTAGTGATGAAGAGATCCCTTACTACCATAAAGGAAAGCTCTTGGCTCACATCCACTAGGGGCTTCTCAGGAGTAAAATGGACAGTCTCCTTCCATGCAATTTACTGTCTCTTAAAATCTGCTGACGTGTCAGTTATGAGTTGTTCCTGAATCAGTGCATAACAAGAATAGCAGCATAAAGTATTAGGGAAACACACGGATAGACATTTCATGAAAAAGAGTAGTCCAGTAGTCAACAAACAATCAATACAGTATAACATAGTATATCGCTCTCCTCCCTTTAATGTGAATAAGAGAAAAAGCAAAGCAACAATAAAATAACAAGTTTTGGCAATCATGTGGGGTAATTGAACTTCTTATCTTTTCTTACTCTGGATGCAAAAATAGTTGTTGAAACATTGTGTTTCATTCTTAAAAAATTAAAAACAGATTCATTGATTGTGCTTTTTTATTAGATCCTGTTTAGTTGAATTTCTTCAGAGTAATTCTAAACAGAACAAACCACTTAACCAGCAGCAAATTCACTGCTAGAAAAGTACTTAAATAATTTGAAAGCAGATACATAGACGAGCTCTGGTGACCTAGTGGTGAGAAGCTGCCCTGTAATCCCAGAGGCACGTGGTCCAAATCCACCAGATGCTCTGCTGAAGAAGGAGGGACAATCTCCTCCTGTACCAGTCAAATTCAATTTGACGGTACTCACACAAAAAATAATAATTAAAAAAAAGAGAGAGAGAAAGAAAAAAGCAGATACATAAGTAGGCATACGTATCTGATTTTTCTTGCAGCACCACTTCCCGGGATGTTTCTTCAGTTCTTACTGTTGACAAAAGCTAGAAACAACCTAAATGCCCTTCAAAAGATAAACAAAAATGGGGTAAGGACATGCAATGAAGCAATTCTAAGGCAGGAAGAAAAATGACATTCTCATTCATGCTACAACATGAATGGAATTGAAGACATTTTGCTGAGTTAAATAAGGAAATAAAAAATTATTTATTGTCCTCTCTTCCGTATTTCCTTTCAAGGAGGGAAGTCCATTACTTTGAGTATGTAACTAATAAATTGGTATGTTTTTAATAAATTTATCTTTGCTATTTTACCTCCTGAAATAAAGATACATTGCATGACATCACTCATGGAAAATGTAAGAAATAGGTGCATATATACATATTATAATATCAGTGTTGAACAATTATTACCAAAGGTGGAAAGGAGGAAGGGGAGGGTACAAGTTTTGGAGCACAAAGTTTCAATGGAAAAGTCACGTTGACTGAGGTAAAGTTTTATAGATTAGGTCAATGATTGACATCTGCAAGCAATAGTTATGTGGAAAGTTAAACTGGCCAGTGTTGAATCAGCTACCAATATACTACCAAATACTTCATGGAAACACTTTATTTCTTAGTTTGGAGGCATAGGCTCATGGATTCACCTAGCACTCCAGTTAGTTGCTCTTATACACATTTAGTGTTTTGTTATGGTATAAGTACCTTGGGTCTTACAGACTTGCAAGTAAACATCAAAGTCCAGCAATTGGTCTCTATTCACAAAGAGTGAGTCAGGTCTAAGAGGAAGATAAGGAATTGCCTCTAAGAAGAAATGCTTCTTTTGGCACTTAGCCTTGAGACAAGAACTGGATAGTGCCTGACTACCATTTCTGAATATTTTAATAGAAGAATACTGAATATAACATGGAAAAGCCATATGAAAGAGAACATGTTGGAGTCATTACACGATGTATTAACCCTCAAATGAATTACTCTAAAATAATTTTTAAACATATGCCAAAAATAGCTTTTGAAATCTTCTTTAAACAAAGAGTAGTTTAAATAGAAAATGTTCATTTCTTGAGCACTCTGCACTGCAAATAAAAACAACCTTATATGGCATCAAATAATAAAAATATCTTGAAAGATTAAATAACGTGTTTAGAGATCAGCAATTTCATGTTAACAAGAAAAAATGCAAAAAGGAAAGAGGGAATGCTTGTATATTGGAGATATTAAATATGTTACATATTATGTATGTGAAGGATGTCATGAGAAGGATCACACATTGAAATATTGAATGATGGAGAAAGCATTAAAGAAGATGAAAATAATACACAGTTATTGTACCATAAAGAATTGTTTGACACTGAACCATCCAGAAAGTAGTATATCATAGAAGAACTGATAGAAGAAGTACAAGCTGCACTGAGGCATTCACATAACATAAGATTCCAGGAATTGACAGACTGCTAACTGAGGTGTTTCAGCAGAATTTTAATTGAAGGGATGCAGCCTTGGATGTGCTTATTTATCTCTGTCAAGAAAACTGACAGGTTTTCTACCTGGCCCAATGACGAAAAAAATCCATATTGTCCCCATTTTATAAAGAGGTGAACCAACAGGGTGAAGAAATTATCTAATATTAA
>NW_006399785.1:5548206-5576459 GCF_000299155.1 Elephantulus edwardii
TAGAGAACCAGAGAAAGCTGAAGAATATCCTCAAAAAGGATTATTTATGCAGTGACTGCCACAAAGGGCTTAAACAAGGCAGAGATTGTGCAAATGGTACAGGATCCCACAAACTTTGTTGGATTTTTTTTAATTATTGTTTGGGGTTTGTTTATTTTGTTTTTTGGTTTTTGTTTGTTTGTTTATTTGTTTTGTATCTAGAGACAGTGAATGGGCCTGAGAGTTAAAAGGCTTTAGAAAGATCCTGGTCTTTAAGGACAAATCTTTTATGATGGACTATTACATAATTTGTCCACCAAAGGGTGATTTGAAATATTTAAGTTGACAAGCCCAGAAACTTTGATATTCAGATTTTCACATTTCTATTTAGTAAAATTATATCAATTATTATTCCAAATGTCTTCTAAATTGGAGACTTTAATCTGAGTTGCCAATCTCTATAATGAAAGGAAAACTAAATTGCACAGCAAGCTGATTGCCAATTTTAGTTGACGATTTCTCATCTAAAAGTATGCATGGGAAACATTTCCAAAGCCACAGGCATAGAAGTAGCACAAATATTTGGTCTAGAGTAATTTACAGTTGTATGGTGCCATTTGCCATCTTATTGTGAAAGTACCTTGTGGTTAATGAACCAGAGGCAAAATATTAAAGTCATCAAATTGATTCCTTCTCTTAATAGGCTGGGTCTGTGAGGGAATAAGGCCAGTCAATCCCCAGATGTGTCCTGGCCTCAGGTCAAATGATACAGATTTGGTTTTATTTCCCCCTCAAATGTATATTTCTAACATAACATGACAAGAGTCCACATGGCACAATATATTTAATTTTCTGAGCTATAAGTATCTCTTTTTATGGATATACTCAACCAGCTCAAAGATCTAAATGTTGAATTATAAAATCTGATGACTAATGAGGGATCAAATATTTAGTTTAACTCATTGTGAGATGTCCTTTGTGCTTTGTGTCAGAGAAAAAGTATTTGGTTTAACTGAGGTGCCTTCAGCAAACGGATGCTGCCCTGGATGCACTCACCAGGTTATGCCAAGAAACCTGGCCAACTGATGGGGAAAGATCTGTGTTTATTTCCATTCCAAAAAAATGTGGCCGAACAGAGTGTGGAAATTATTGAACGATATCACTAGTACCATATACAAACAAGAGATCCTGCTGAAGATTACCTAGGAATGACTAAAACAGTACATCATCAGAGAATCGCCAGATGTGCATGCTGGATTTAGAAGAGGGCATGGCACTAGGGATATGATAGCCAACATTAGATGTATCTTGACTGAAAGCAGAAAGTACCAGAGCAATGTCTATCATTGTTTCGTTGACTATGCAAAGACATTTGACTACGTGGATCACAAAAGACTGTGGATAACCTAGAGGAGAATGGAAATCCCAGA
Organism: Elephantulus edwardii; assembly: GCF_000299155.1. NCBI lineage: Eukaryota > Metazoa > Chordata > Mammalia > Macroscelidea > Macroscelididae > Elephantulus > Elephantulus edwardii. The sequence goes on from NW_006399785.1 coordinate 5,549,616, forward strand.
ACACTTGATTGTGCTCATAGGAAACCTATACTTGGAGCAGAAAGCAGTAGTCAGAACAGAGCAGGGGAAACTGCACAAATCACAATAAAGAAAGATATGCATAAGGGATGCATTCTATCTATCTCCATACCTTTACAATCTGTATTCAGAACAGATCATTCAGGAGGCTGGACTTGATGAGGAGGTATGTGGCATCAGATTGGAGGAAGACTCATTAACAGCCTGTAGTATGCAGATGACACAACCTTGCCTGCAAAAACGGAAGAAGCCATGAGGTGTTAGCTGCACAAGATCAAGGACTGCCGTCTTCAATATGAACTGAAGGTCAACATCAGGAAAACAAAGTTTCTAATCACTGGGTCAATTTGCAGTTTCATGATGGACAGAGAAGAGATTGAGATTGTTGATAATTTCAGTTTTCTTGGTTCCACAATCAACACTCTTGGCCAAAGCAGTCAGGAAATCCAAAGACACATTGCTTTGGCAAAGTCTGCTGTCAGGGACCTTTCTAGAGTACTGAAGAGTAACATTGTCAGTCTGGAGACTAAGGTGTGACTGATCTGTACCATGGTTTTAGCAAGTCCTTGCTATACATCCAAGAGCTGGACAATAACTAAGGGTGAGAGAAGAAGGATTGATGCCTATGAGTTCTAGTGCTGGAGGAGAGTGTTGAACATACCATGGAGTGGCAGGATAACAAACAGGTCTGTCCTGGAGAGATCAAAAAGAGAGATGGCGCCCTGGAGGCTAGGATTTTGAAGCTCTGTCTCACATAATTTGGGCACATGGCCAAGAGAGGACCAGCCCTTGGAGAGGGACATCATGCTTGGAAGAGTGGAGGGACAGCACAAGAGAAGAAAAACTAGAATGAAACAGATTAACCCAGTCACTGGAGAAATAGCATTAGGTCTTTTGGAGATGATGATATTTCTCAGGACAGGGTTAGAGTTTAGAGCCAATGTCCATAGGGTTCCATGAGTCACAGGCGTCTCACTAGCACGTAACAACAACAGCAGGCTATGAGTTGATTTTGACCTTAACACACACAACAGGCTGTATTTTTCCAGCCTACAAACGGAGTTTTGTTCTAGTGAGTAGGTGCTGGCAAGACCAGAAAAGACTCACAGGGATTCCTGATATTCAATATCTAAGAGGGATGAGGCAGACTGTTGTGAAGGAAACACAAAGACTTCAAGTGTTTCTTGCTTGGCCAATGAAGCTTGTGACACTTCTCTTGAGGTATGAAATCTATGTTGAGCATCTTCACAGAACTCATGTTCATGTCTCTTCTCATGGTATTCCTGATTTCCAACCTTGTCATGTGATAATTCTAGAATCATATGTACAATTACTTCTGTGGTCTCTCTATTAGTCACAGAGCTTTCAGAGGCATTTTATTTAAGTAGTGGGTGACAAATCCTGCTTCCTGGTCTGTCTTAATCTGGTAGCTTTCCTAAAACTTAGACACAATGGATGACCATGTTGTCATTTGACATACTGGTGTCATCAGCATCACAACAACTTTCAGCATCATAACAACCCACATGTTGCCTCCATACAGCAAAATTATTAATACAAGATCTGTAGTAAGTAGAACAAGGAATTGCCCTAATACAGCCAACTAACAGATTCGTGTTGTACTTCTAATAGAAGGTCAAGCATATGAGTACAATATAAGCAGATCAGATATATGAATTTTACATAACCAGATCTACTAGAAGCTGCATCAATGTGACATAATGTTTTCCTGGGTGATCGTTGAAGTGTTCTGGCTAAAATTTATGGTGACACTATGGGGTAACATCTTAGAGATGAATGTTGAGGTCACAGTGATGTCTTCACTGGATCTTTGATGCTGGTATTTTTTTAACAGGCTGAAGGACTATAGGCCTGGAAGCCCAAAAAGGTAAGGGTTTTTTGGTTTTGATTTTGTTTTTTTCTAAATAGAAAAACAGCCTAATTTCTAGGTTGACACAGCTCGGAAGTAAGAGGCCCAACCATCAAAGGGACTGTATGATCAGGAAAGGTGTATTGATTGGAGAGATCCATATTGTTTTCCATCTCCATAAAAGGTGATCTAACGGAATTTGGAAATTATCAAACAATACCATTAATATCACATGCAAGCAAAATAATGATGAAGGTCATTCAAAACCAACTAGAACAATACATGCAGAAAGAACTAGCAAAAGTTTGAACAAGATTTAGACGAGGCTGTGGCACCAGAAATATCTTACTGATTTGTCAGATGGATTCTGGCTGAAAGTAAAGAAATTAAAAAGAATGCCTAGGACTACTCAAAGGCATTTGACTGTGGATCCAAGAAATTATGGCTAACATTGAGAAGAATGGGAATCCCAGAACACTTGATTGTGCTCATGTGAAACCTATACCTAGACCAAGGAGAAGGGAACATGGCATTATTTAAAATTAAGAAGGGTGTGTGACAGAGTTATATCCTCCCTCCATACCTATTCAATCTGCAGGCTAAGCAAATTATTCGATAAGTTGGAGTCTGTGAAGAGAATGTGGCATCAGGACCAGAGGACGATTTATCAGTTGGCTTCATTACGCAGATGACACAATCTTGATTGCTGAAATTGAGGAGGACTTGAAACACTTTTGCAGAAGACCAAAAATATAACATTAAATATGGATTGCATTTCAATATCAAGGAAACAACAATTCTTATCATTAGATCAACAAGCAACATCATGGTAGATGGATAAAAGATTGAAATGGTCAACAACTTCATCTTACTTTGATCCAACGTTAAGCCCACTTGGTACCATCAGGCAGGAGATCAGGAGATGCATTGCACTTGGAATGTCTCCAGTCAGGGACTTCTCCAAAAGACAATGGCCTTTTCATTCACTTACTATGCATCTGAGATCTGGATAATGAATAAGGGTGACAGAAGAAAATTAATGCCTTTCAGTAAAGTGTGGTGTTGGAGTATATCCCACTAACTATCAAAAGAACAAACAAATGATGTCTTAGAAAAAGCGCAGCCAACATTTCTTGGAGGCAGAGATGGTAAAACTTCATTTCACATACTTTGGGCATATTTCTAGAGGAGGCTATTTCTGGAAGAGGGATATCATATTCGGGAAGATAAAGGATAGAGGAAAGAAAGAAAGACCCTCAACCAAGTGGATCGACAAGTGACTGTTTCAGTGTGTCAAAGATTGCGGGATGACACAGGAGAGTACAGGACTCAGATCTATTGTTCATACGGGCAGTATGGATCATATTTGACTTGATGCCACATAACAACAATAACATAATCCCTCTGAAACTTGGAAGTAAATAAAGTAACCAAAAATAAAACTATTAGGTAAATGTGAGCTTTTATATAGACTCCCCAGTATGAAGCTTCTGTCTACCAACTTGACAATCTAAAGAATGATATCCTTTTATCCTTGAAATATGCCCTAGCTCCAGGTGGCTAGGGCCAAGAGACAGTGTTCACTTGGACAGCTGAAGTATAAAGCAATTGAGATGTGGAAAGGTGAGAATTGCATCAGTCTTCACATTTTGATGATTGTATTCATACTTATTCTTACCCACACTGTTATCCATGAGCCTTTAGAAGAAAATCGTGCAGTGATAGAAATGAATGAAATGAGTGAAAGGGTTAGAAACAAATTTTATAATTTAAGCTCAGATACATTTTGCACATCAAGAGCATAAAAAATCCATCCTTTGAATAAATATATTCTTTTGCATTTTCTTGAATCGCAATATCACTTATATTCAGCTTTTAATAGAAACAAAGGTGAAATACACACTTTCTGTTTCTTCCAAGCTCTATCATATGGGAAATAGCTCAAGAACCACAAGAGGTGGGGTTGAGGCGGAAGCTACTTGACGTTTGGCATGATTATGACATGAACAGGAGGAAGTGTCCAGAAAGCTTAAAACTAGGACACATTGATCCAATCAAAAGGGAGGACTCCCTACTGCTCCAGCTGATTTTTGTCATGCATTAACATTGGTCCCATTTTTATAAAGAAACAGGAAATTCAGATGATGATGTGAAATATCCCAGTATTTGAATGTTGGCAACTAATAAAATTAATTTTTAAACATTGTATAGGCTAGCAATATGTGAGCCAAACATAGTACATCTGTAAGTAATGGGATATAGTGTATTCTTTCAGCTGTAAAGACAGAAATCTCTGTGTATACCTATGTGCTATTATTATCTTGTTTTAAGACTAACCTCAAGGGCCACTGTCTTTGTGAACTGTTTTGAACTCCCTCTAAGGGTTTATGTGTCACTTCTTGTGTCCTCTCCATTATCCTGACCAGATTTTTGGTTTTTTGTTGTGGTTGTTGTTCAAGTCAATGTTGACCTTCTGTTGACACAAGATGACCTTTTTGGATAATGTCTTCGTGGTCTATGATATGTTTGCATCCATTTTTTGGTTATTGTATAAATATATCTTATTGAAAGTTTTCTTTATTTCCACTAATCCTTCCTTTTTTACCATATAGGATGTCCTTTATCAGAAACTGGTTTTTCTTATTGTTAATACAGAACATGAAGTCTCTTCATCCTTTCCTATAAGAAATGTTTAACTTTTATTTCTTAAAAGACTTACTTGTCTTTTCTTCTAACTAAAGTTTTACTTTCAGCCCCTACTAAACTCAGATTCATTGTTGTCTACTTGGAGCCAACTTATAGATGATTCTTAGACAGAGGATATATTATTTTTATTTTAGAGGCTCTTAATCATGACTTAGTGGCAAGAAGCTGCGCTTCAACCCTGAAAGCACACGGTTCAAATTCATCAGCTTCTCTGAGGGAGAAAGATGGACCATCACCCTGCTTGTGATTTACTGCCTCTGAAAACCAGCCAGAGGTTCAGCTGTGGGTGGTACCAACTCAATGCTACACACAACGACAACATTACGCATATGGGTGGAAATCTCTCATTTTTCTCCCTCCAAGCAGCTGGTGAGTTGGAACTGCTTGTCTTTAAGTTGGCAACACCTTTCCCTACTGACTCGGCCAGCAGAAGTTCGCTCCGTACACTCTACAGAGAATATTCCTTGGCTTACTATCAGCTGGCCCAGTGGACAGAAGGCGATGATGCTACCAAGTCAAAGGTGGGTGACTTTTAATTTGTGTCCCTCTGGCCTGTCTTTCATTGTTTTTTTTTAGACATTCCTCTATGTCGTATAGCCCTGGTGTACAAGTTACCGTACTGTGGTCACTTGTGGTTGCTGTGAGGCTGAACACAGTGACACTGGTGTGTCAAGTGCGTTAATGGTTGGCTACCCAATGCGGACAGAGAGTGGGGTGGAGCTCCCCAATTAAAACAAGCTTGGAAGGAGGAGTGGCATCCACTTCCATAATAGCTTGCATCTGGAAACCCTATGAGCCTGGAGAGAGGATGAAAGGCACCCAAGCATTGAGGACTCTCCTTCATAGGGTCGTTATGAGTTGCCTGCAACTCATGGCACTTAACAACAACAACATGTGGTCAACAATGATTCATAGTGATCCTATGAACAAAAGATACTTTATCTACTGCCAATCTCACAATCTCTTCCATACACAAACTTATAGTGTCAATCCACTTTTTTTAAAGGGCCACTCCTGATTCCATGTCCAAAATATGAGACAAAGTTTTACCATCCTTGCCTCTAAAGAGCACACTGGTTGCCCTTCCTCCAAGACAGATTTACTTCTTCTTTGGTAGCTCACGGGGTCATTCAATACACTGCCTTAACAGTGCTATTCAGAAACAAAGAATCTTCTTTGGTCTTCCTTATTAATTGTCTAACTTTCACAAGCATGTGAAGCAACTGAAAAAGGCTTCGTTTTGGTGGAGTACCTTAGTCTTTCAACTGATATCCTTTCTCTTTATCACTTTAAAATGACCCTTGATTTGCCCAAAACAATACGTCTTTTATTTTTGACTGAACCTACCATGGATGTTGATTGTGGGTTCAAGTAAATGAACGACTTAACGAAAAATGACATTTCTCAGATTACATGTATTTTAGCCACAGATATGACATCCTTGCTTCATAACCCTTTGAAAATCTCTTTTGTAGTATATTTACCCAAAAGAGAAAGTTACTAAAGTTATTGACTGTCTTTTCAATCATATTATTAGACTATCTTTCACATAATTTTTGAGAAAACATCTGTGAAATCATATCACTTGTTTGTCTATAAATTCCAATATTGAGCTGCAAGTTCTTCCAGATGAAAGTCTGTGTTTAGAATAACTTTGTATCTCAAGTGCCCAACAGAAACGAAGCATGTGGACCGGAGGTGTTAATTCTAAATAATCAAAAATTCAGGGCTCCATCTTTGTGAATTTTTAAAGTCTCAAAGCATATGTCACTTGCTTCAGTAAAATGCTATTCTCACACTCATAAAGAAGATTTTGGATCAATTTGTTAAGGCTTGCTAATCAAACCAGTAATTATTTATTCCCTGGGAAATCATATGCCATTTTCCGTACAGAAAAAGTACATAAAACATACACACCTCTCTAGGGATAATCAAAGAGGTACAATTACCTTCATCCACATCAAATATGCTGAGCTTTCCCAAAGGCAGTAGGAAAAAGCCATCACTTTCTTTATAATAATGATATTTAAAAAGCTGCATTTCTCTCACTAGCAGAAGAGCAGAGCCAAAATGATTGGATTTTGATGCAGCAATCCTTAAAGTTGAACCCAGAACCACTTACATAAGTTATAAGATCTTGGATAAATTCTTTTATTTACCAAAGTGGTTTCTGAACTGCACTGAAAAAAATGGAGGCCAAGGAAATAAATATTGAAAGTACTGAAAGGATTAAGCAAACACACAACAAACAAACTTGCTTTTGTCACATAGATTCAGATTTATAGTGACAATGTAAGACAGGGCTGTAAATCTTTACGGAATCAGGTTGTCACATCTTGCTTCATAGAAGCGTCTGATGCGTTCAGTCTTCTAACATTGCTGATTTGCAGTTGAATATTTAACCATTACTTCCTAAATATTTGGTATTTGAAGCAACTGGGAATGGTTTATTTGCCTTCTACGGGGTTTCTACTAAGCCACATTTTCTTGATTGATGAATTGATACTTGGGAAATTTTATTTGCACTTGGATGAATTTTTCCTTTTTTTCCACTATTAGCTCACCGGTTTGAATTTAAGTTGGATTTCCTATTCTTAAAATGAAATCCAGATTTCCCTCCTGTAATTCCTGAAAAGCTGGTGAGAGTGGAAGGTAGCAAGGTGAGAGACAAGGACTCTTAACACTACTGTTTTTGTTAATGTCCTAGCGTCAAAAAAGACTAGTAACAACCTTATGAACAATCAATCTGAACACTATCCTATCCTGTGCCACCCATACAATCTCTGACACGCTCAAGCTCATTGCCACATTTACTTTAGCATTGCTAGTACCATTAAACCCTAGGATTGTTACTACTCTTTCGATAAAAGAGAACAATCAAGATTTGCCTTGGCTGTATATGAAATGGCCCTGTTCTTGTGTTTGATATGTAATACTTGAAATCAGCATGTGAATCGTGATAAGAAGATCAGACTCTTGGTTTCCTTACTTTTAAGTAAAGTGTATATGGCATAATTCCTTCTTCCAAGATAGGCTTATTTTTTTTGTATTTTTTATTTTCTTGGCAAGTAACACAAATTCAAACCATCTTCAACAATATATAATCATTGTCCAGCTTTCCTGTGCAGAAAAAGCAATCGAAAATATTATGTTTTGGAACTGGCTTACCTTAGAGGTCCAAGCACCTTTTAAAAAAGATGATTTATAAAAGATACCATTTGACCCAGCAATTCCACTACTGGGAATATACCCTAAAGAGACCATAAATGACATCCAAGTAGATATATGTCTACCCATGTTTATCGTGGCTTTGTTTACAATAGCAAGGAGTTGGAAACAACCTAAATGCCCACCAACAAACGAATGGGTAGATAAGCTGTGGTATATTCGCACAATGGAATCTATGCTGCATTGAAAAACAAGGAACTCATGCAATATTGTTCAAAATGGGTGACCCTGGAGGACATTATGCTGAGTGAGGTATCTCAGTCACAAAGGGACAAATGCTATATGGTGCCACTGTTGTAGAATGAGGCTGGCATCGGGGTGGGGGTAAGACTGAAAAAAACTGGATGAAATATGTTTACAGCATTGAAGTCTATGAGGGAGAGAATAGTCTAAAAGTATTATATTTTAGGGCATTATTTTTATTGTAGGAGTATGCAACGAGGGTTGCAGAGTGAATTATATTTGGGGTTAGGGGGTGCGGTTTGGGGAGGTGCGGGGGGGATGGTGTACCAATGAAGGAGTTTTTCTTTTGCTTTTCAAGGAGAGGAGCAACGGGGGCGGGGGGTAGGGGTTTGTGCGGGGAGAAGGGTGCAACAATGAATGAATGGAATTCCAAAATCTCTGTAGATGTTCATTGAAATGAAAAATAAACAACCTAAATAAAAAAAAAAAGATGATTTCTCCAATGAATGTTGTTGTTGTTAGGTACCATTGAATCAAGTAAAACTCCTAGAGAGTCTATGAACAAAAGATCTGAACCTTGTCTTGTACTGTGCTATCTTTATACTTCCTGACACAGATAGAGTTCATTGTGGCAGTCACATTGTTAATCCACGTGGTCAAGGTTCTTCCTCTTCTTTGCTGACCTTCCATATTTCCCAGCATCACGCCCAAAGTATGTGATTCAAAACCTCACCATTCTTGTCTCCAAAGAGCCCTCCAAGACATATTTGTACATTCTTTTGCTTATCCATGGGATGTTCAGTGCTCTTCTCCAACACAACAGCTCAAAAGCATCAATTTTTCTGTGATCCTTGTTCATTGCCCAGTTCTCAGATACATTGCAAGTGATCAGAAAGACCATGGCCTGAGTCAGACACATTTTAGACCTTAAACTGGTATCATTACTCAATAATTTGGAGAGATCCCTAAATGCAGATTTCCCTAGTACAATGGGTCTGCTTATTTTCTGACTGCTGGTACTAAGGGTATTGATTGTAATGCAGAGTAAGATTTTTAGCACAGGAGTGACAGGAAGCATCATAAGGAATGGAGAAGAGAATGAAACCTTCAACAACTTTATTTACTTGGATCAAAAATTAACACCAAATAAAATATGTTGATTGATTTCCTGATTGTTGTTTCCTTGTGCTTTGATTGTAGGCCCTTTAAAATGAAATCCTTGATAAGTTCATTTTTTCTCCATTTGCAATCATCTTGCTTACTGTATTTTTGTTTTCTTGTTGTTATGTGTTATTGAGTCCACTGCAGCTCATAATAACCCTATGAATGTTAGCTCTAAACCCTGCCCTATCCTGAGCCTATCGCACTTTCTCTAACACAGCTGCCCCAACTATTCAAGTCATTGTGGTCAATCCATGTGATTTAGGGTCTTACTCTCCTGGCCTAACCCTTCCCTCTTCCAAGCAGGATTCCCTTCTCCAAGAATTGGTCCCCTGAGTAACATATCTATAGATATAGAGACAGAGTTTTCAAATCCTTGCCTGCAAGGAGCAACCTGTCTTCACTCTCTCTAAAATAGACCTATTTATTCTCTTGGCAGCCCGTGGTATGATCAACACTCTTCTCCACAATACAACTCAAAGGTGTCTATTCTTCTGCTATCCTTAGTCATTGTACAGCTCTCTGATGTATCGCAAGTAATCGTAAAGACCATGGCCTAAATCAGGCACACCTTAATCATTGCTATTTATTACTAAGTACTTCAAGTTCCCTTTGCTTTCATCAAGCAAGTTTGCATCGTGTGCATATCATAGGATAATAATTTTCCTCCAAACTAAACCACTTTGTCTCAAAACGTTTGGATATGTATTTCAAATGTGGAGTCCCTGGAGATGGACATAAAGCTTGGTAAAGTAGAGAAAGAGCATAAGTGAGATTAGTCCACTCAGTGCCTTTATTAATGGTCTTAAACACAGCAGCCTTTGTGAACACTGAGTCTGACGGACATTGTATTTTTCTGTTGGACATGGGGTCACTTAGAATTGAACTGACAAAAGGTTATCTAAAAGCAATAAAAAAAACCCCAAAACATACATACACACAGAGAGGGGATCTCTGGTGGCCTAGTGGTAAGAAAGCCTAGCTACAATCCTAAAGGTATGCTGTTTGAAACCACCAGAGGCTCCTTTATTACCAAAGAAAACTCACTGGAGGGTCAGCTGTGCTTAAGTTCTGACTCTACAACACACAACAACAATATATGCATGCATATGTTGTTGCTGTTGCTTTCTAGTAGATATGACTCATAGTGACCCTATGAACAATTGATCTCTATCTTTTCCTGCCCTGTGCCACCCTCACAATTTATGACATATTCAACCTCGCTGCTACTGTGACTGTGCCAATCCATCTGGGTACAGAAAAGTCTTCCTCTCTTTCACAAAGCCTCTACCTTGCCAAGCATGATGGTCTTCTCCAAGAAACAGCCTCTCCTTGCAACATACTCATAACACATGACATAAAGCTTTGATATTTTTATTTCCAAGGAGTACTCTGCCTGCATCTTCCATAAGACATATATGGTTTTTCTTTTGGTAGCACATGGGATATCAGTATTCCTCAAAAAACACACCTAAAAGGCATTGATTATTTTTTTTTCTGCCATTCTCATTCATCATTGTCCAGATCTCATATGTATAGTAAATGATTGAAAAAGTCATGACCTGAAACAGGCTCACCTTAGTCTTCAAACTGACATCATTGCTCTTCAATAATTTGGAGAAGTCTCTGACTGCAAACTTTCCCTCTACAGTACATTTGATCTCCTGAATGCTGATTCCAAGCATCCTCGTTGTGGATTTGAGTAAGAAGAAATCCGTGACAGTTTCAATCTTTTCTTCATCTATCATGATGTTGTGTAACAACCTAGTGATGAGAAATTTTATTTTTCTCTACTTTGCGATGTAGTCTATGTTGAATGATTTGTTCTTTGATCTTCAAGGGCTTGAAGCCCTCTTCACTATCAGCAAGCAAAGTTGTGTCATCTGCATAACATATGCTATTGATGAGTCTTCCTCTTATCCTGATTGCACCATCTTTTCCATAGGGTCCAGCTGCTTAAATAATTTGCTCAGCGTCTAGAGTGAATAGATATGGAGAAACAATACAACCTGACAAACATCTTTCTTAATTTTAAAACACATATAGACTCCCAAAGAACAAACGAATATGTCCTGACAAAGTGCAGCCAGAGTGCTCTTTGGAGGCAAAGATTGTAAAGCTTCTTCGAATTTGGGCGTATTCGTAAGAGAGGCTATTTCTTGGAGATGGATATCATGCTAGGAAAGGTGGAGGATGGGCGACTGAGAGGAAGACCCTCAACCAGAAATATTGACACTGTTACTGCTGCAATAAGCTTGAGGGGATCAGAAAGCGTGAGGATGAAAGGGAGGGTGCAAGGGGTAAAATGTGAAACAGTAAATGAATGAAAATCGAGCTTTTCTATAAATTTTCTAAACTCACAATTAAAATTAAACAAAATTTAAAAATAGTGAGGATGGTACAGAATTGGATACGGTGTGGATACTTTGCTCATAGGGTCAATACAGGAATTGACAGGACCTAACAACAACAATAAATATTCCCTATTTTCTTGATGTCCAGCAACCTCTTGATCTACATTTCACACGAGAACAGTTAAGTAGGGATTCCTAGTCATTCAAGTTTAGCTAGAATTTTTTTTTATAATTCAAACAGCTAAATGCCTTTGTACAGTCAACAAAGCACAAATAGACATTCTTCTGATAGTCTTTGCTTTCAGGCAGCACCAATCTGACATTAGCAATGAGATCCCTGGTGCCATGACCTCCTTTAAAAGTGTCAAATGCTGGCAGTTCTCCGTCGATGCACTGTTCCAGCTGTTTTTAAATGATCTTCAGTGGTATTTTGCTTGCCTGAGATATTAATCATGTTTTTCATTAATTTCCATATTCTTCAATCACCTTTCTTAGAATTAAAATGCAATACCTCTTCCAGTTATTAGGTCAGGCAACTCTTTTCCAGATTGCTTGACAGAGACTGGTGAGCATGTCCAGGACGGTATCTATTAGTTGAAAGATGTCAAACATGACCCATCTATTCTTGGACCTTATTTTTTTTCCAATGTCTTATATTGGTTGAAAACATCCATGTACAACGAAGACATCCATGAACCTAAAAAAGTACAAAGATTCCCATCACGGGACCAATTGGCAGCACCATGATGGATGAGGAAGAAATTGAGGTTGTTAAAATTTCAGTTTTCACAGCTCCACAAACAGCACTCTTGATGCTAGCAGTCAGGAAACCAAAAGATAGGTTTTAATGGGGAAGTCATTAGCTGTTAGGGACTTCTGCAAAGTGCTAATGAACAATGATATCAGTCTAGATACAGAGGTGCTCCTTACTTAGGCCATGGTCTTCGGAATTACTTCATAATGACTAAGGATGACAGAATAAGAATCAATGTATTTGAGTTGTGGTGCTGGAGAAGAGTAGTAGACACACCATGAACCCACATGAGAACAAATAAATCTGTCTTGAAGCAGGTGAAACCAAGTTTCTAGGATTTTAAAGCTTCATTTCATGTACTTTTTGGCATTTGGCTAGGAGTGACTGGCCTTTAGAGAAGGACACCATGCTTGGCAGGGTGGAAGGACAGCACAGGAGAGAAATACCTCAGATGAAATGACTGACATGGTGACTGGGGCAATGGAATTAAGTGTATCAGAGTCAGTGACACTGACTCAGGATAGAGAAGGGTTCAGAGCTATTGTACACAGGGTCCCTGTGTGTCACAGGCAACTCAGTGGCATACAATAAAACAACAACAACTCGGCTACATACACACATATATATGTTGTTATATGATCTCAAGTCATAAACAAAACAGCTGAGCTTTCAGCAGATTCACAGAGGCAGCAAATTGTGTGCACAAGAGTTAATTGTCATTTCTTCGCCCCCAGAACAGTTGCCAGATTTGCAGCATTTCCTTTTGGTTCGAGTACAGCCCTTTACCACTGAGCCACTATTATGTTCCTTCTTGTTGTTAGGTGATGTCCAGTAGAGTATGACCCATAGCAACCCTATGACCAAAATATCTAAATCTTGTCTTATCCTGAGCCATCATCACACTTTGTGAAACATTAGAGTCTACGGTGACAGTCACTTTATCAATCCAAATGGTTGAAGGTCTCCCTCTCCTTAGCTTATCCTCTTATGTCCCTTTCCAAGGACTAGTCCCTCCAAGAAACATATCCAAATGAAGCTAGTGCAGATAATTCTCATCGTCTTTTCCTCCAAAGGGCACTTTGGCTATACTCTTTCCAAGATATATTTGTTATTTTGGCAGTCCATGAGATGGTCAGTGTTCCTCTTCAACACCAGGACTCAGAGGCATCAATTCTTCTTCTGTGATCCTTATTCATTTTCCAGCTCTTAGATGCGTAACAAGTGATAGGAAATACCATGGACTGAATCAGATGTACCTTTGTTCTCAAGCTGACATAATTATTTCTCAATAATTTGAAGAGTTCACTAACTACAGACTTTCCCAGTTCAATGTTGTTGTTATGTGCCGTCGAGTCGCTTGCAACTCATAGCAAAACAGCCCTAAACCCTACTCTATCCTGTGCCAAGCTCACTGCCTCTCACACACCCATGCTGATTACCCCAGTCACCGAATCAATCCACCTCATAGAGGGTCTTCCCCTTCTGGGCCATCCCTCCACACTCCCAAGCATGATATCCCTCTCCAATGACCTCTACCTCCTTCAAACGCATCCAAAGTATGTCAGACAAAGGCTCAGAATCCTTGACTCCAAGGAGCAGCCTGATTTAACACTCTCCATGATGAATCTGTTTGTTTTCTTGGCAGTCCAGGGTACATTCAATACTCCAGCACCACAGTTCAAGGGCATTAATTCTCCTTCTATTCTCCTTAGTCATTGTCCAACTCTCTGATGTATAACAAGTGATGGCAAAGACTATAGCCTGTATCAGACACACCTTCTTCAAAGTTACACCATTGCTCTTCAGTACCCTGGAGAGGTCCCTAACAGCAGACTTTGACATCGCAATATGTTTTTTTGATTCTCTGGCTACTCGTGCCAAGAGTGTTGACTGTGGAGCCAAGCAGACTAAAGTTTTTAACAATCTCAATCTCTTCACCATCCATTCTGATGCTTCCAATTGGTCCAGTGGTGAGAATCTTTGTCTTCTAGACATTGAGTCTCAATCCATCCTAAAGGCTGCAGTTCTTGACCCTCTGCAGCAAGTCTATGAGGTCCTCCTCAGTTTCAGGAAGCTGGATTGTGTCATCTGCATAACACAGATTGTTAATAGATCTTCCACCAATCCTGAATCCACACTTCTCCTCATAGAGCCCAGCCTTTCAGATAATCTGTCCTGCATACAGGTTGTAAAGATATGGAGATAGGACACATCCCTGGTGAATACCTTTCCCAATTTTGAACCATGCAGTGTTTCCTGGCCCTGTTCTGATGACTGCCTCTTGGTCCAAGTATAGGTTTTGCATTAGAACAATCAAGTGTTTTGGGATTCCCATTCTTCTCAGAGTCAACCACAGTTTATCATGATCCACACAGTCAAACACCTTTGCGTAATCAATGAAACACAGATTGACATTCTTCTGGTCTTCCCTGATTTATTTCAGCTAAGATCCATCTAACATCAGCTACAATATCCCTAGTACCACGACCCCTTCTAAACCCAGCCTGGACTTCTGGAAGTTCTCTGCTGATGTGCTGTTCCAGTCGTTTTTGGATAATCTCAGTAGAATCTTGCTTGCATGTGAAATCAATGAGATCTATAGTTTCCATACTCTGGTCACCCTTCTTTGGAATGGGAACAAATATAGATCTCTTCCAACCAGTTGACCAAGTGGTTGTTCTCCAGATTTCTTGGAACAACTTGCTGAGCACATCCAGGGCCCCACCTGAATTTCGGAACCATCTCAGGAACAGGTTTCAGGCCTTAAACACTAATGAGTGAAGACCAGGTGAGTTATGGGAGAATGTCAAATGTATCATCCAGGAAGAGTGCAGACCATTATCACAAAGACAGAAGAGGAAGAAAAGACCAAAATGGATGTCAGAAAAAACTCTGAATATTGCACTGGAGCGCAGAGAAGACAAAGCACAAGGAAGAATTCAAAATACTAAAGAGTTGAACAGAAGATTCCAAAGGGCAGCATGGGATGACAAAGCAAAATATTACAATGAAATGTGCGAGGAGCTGGAGTCCGAAAATCAAAAGGGCTGAACTCACTCAGCATTTCTTAAGCTTAGGGAACTGAAGAACAAATTCAAACGAGTTGCTATAATCAAGGATGCTTTAGGCAGAATATTAAATGATCCAGGAAGTATTAAAAGAAGATGGAAAGAATATACTGAGTCACTGTATCAAAAGGAACTGGCAGGCACAGAAGAATTTAATGAAATAACATATGAGCTAGAGCCTATGGTGATGAAGAAGAAGTTCAAGCTGCTTTGAAGGAAATAGCAAAAAATAAGGTCCCAGGAATAGATGGTATACCAGTTGACCCAGTGCATTATATATCCTAATTTCCTAACTGATAGTACCAAGGATGTTAATTGTGGATCCAAGTAAGATGAATTTGTTCGTAGTAGCTGTCTTTTCTCCATCTACCTTAATGTTGTCTATTAATCTAGTGATAAGAGTATTTATTTCTCTAATGTTGAGATGCAATCCATACTGAAGACTGCATTCTTCAAACATATAATAAGTACTTCGAGTCCTTATTACTTTTAGCAAGGAAGATTGTGTCATCTGCATAATGCAGGTTATTAATGGATCTCCCTCTGATCCTGATGGCACACTCCTCTTCATATATAGTCCAGATTCTCAAATAATTTGGTCAGCATACAGAATTAAAAGATATGGAGGAAGGATACAAACCAGACACACTCCTTTTTAAAATGTTAAACTGTGTAGAGTCAGAAAAGCTCAATATTACCTGGGGAAACTAGGCGAGGTGCTTGATTGTGAAACAGGCCATCAAGTACTCATATGAAAATTCAAACTAAAGCTAAAGAATATGACATCAAATTCATAGGATCTAAAAATCTGATATTGAGTCTAACCCTTCTGTATTTAAAATAAAAAACATCTCGGGAAGAGGTTTGAGGCCTTGAACACTAATAAATGAAGAACAGATGAACTGTGGGAGACTATAAAGAATATCACCCAGGAAAAATGGAAAAGGTTACTAAACAAATAGGAGGAAAAAAAGGTCAAGAAGGATGCCAGAAAAGATTGACTATTGCATTACAGCATTGAGAAGCAAAGCAAAGGGAGAAAATCAAGAAGAGCTGAATAGAAGACTTTAAAGGGCAACTCTCAGGAACACGAAGTATTTTAATGAAACATGCAAAGAGCTGGGGTTGTAAAATCTAAAGGGATGGACTTGCTCAGCATTACTTAAGCTGAAGAAACTGAAGGGAAAAAATTCAGGACTCAAATACTTGAGCATTTTATGGACAAAATATTGAATGGTCCAGGAAGCATAAAATAAGATAGAAGGAGGACACAGAGCAACTTTACTAAAAAGAAATGATTGACAAAGAAGAATTTCATGAAACAACATATGATCAAGAGGCAATGGTGATGAAGGAAACAGTTCAAGCTTCTCTGAAGGAAGTGGCAAAAAATGAGGCCCCAGGAATTGATGGAATACCAATTGACATATTTCAGCAAACATATGACATATTTCAGATACTTCTCTGGACGAGCTCACCAGGTTGCGCAAAGAAATCTGGAAGACAACTGCCTGGCCAGCTGACTGGAAGAGATCCATATTTGTTCCTATCCCCCCAAAAAAAGCAATCTGACAGATTATGGTAATTATCAAACACTATCATTAACATCACACAAAAATAAAATCCTATTGAAGATTATCTGAAAATGATGGGAATAGTATGTTGACAAAGATCTACCAGATATGGAAGTTGGGTTTAGAAGAAGCCATGACACTAAAGACATTATTAACAATGTCAGATGGATCGTAGCTAAAAACAAAGAGTACCAGAGGAATGTCTACCTGTGTTTTATTGACTATGCAAAGGAATTTGAGTATGTGTGTGTGGACCACAACAAAGTGAGGCTAACCTTGAGAATAATGGGACTCTCAGAACACCTGATTGAGCTCATGCAAAACTGATACTTGGACCAGAAGGCAGTCATTAGAATAGACCAAGGAAACACTTTGTGGTTCAAAATCAGGAAAGAATGTGTGAGGGATGTGTCTTGTCCCCTCACTGTTGCAATCTATATGCAGAACAGATCATTTGGTGTCAGGGGCCTGGCTAACTTGCAAAGCAAGATTAGCCCTATACTGAGAAATCAGCAAGACTAACTCCATCTTGGCTAGAAAATCTGCTTGGCAATATACAATTCAAGGAAGTAGGATGTTAATGAATAAGAGTGACAAAAGGTCTCAGATCTTAGGGAATGTTATCTACTGAAACTCTTTGTTTCTTAGAGCACTCAATAAGACATGCTGGAAAACATCTTTGTATTGTGCTAGGTGAGGTCTGTGAGAGTTAATGTTTGACCTGATAGTCAGCATTCCGGACAGAAAGAGATAATGTGATTGCTTCTGCAGACGGTTTTCTAAAACCTATATATGCTTTTCTAAAATAAGTAAGTTTACTATTCATCATCAGCGTTTAGCCTCTCTGTGTCTTCATTTCATCCTCGTCCCTTCTCCCGGTGGAACTGTTTCGATATATCAGGGCTGGATGCCGGTAATTTAGGAGGCTGGACTGTATGAGGGGGAATGTGGCATCAGAATTTGAGAACGACTCATTCAACAATCTGAGTTATGCTGATGATACAATCTTGTTTCCCAAAATTGAGGAGGATCTGAAGCATTTGCTGCAGAAGATCAAGTACTATGCAATTTTGTGGCTGTTTATAAAAGACTTGCAGCCCTATTCTGCTTGCATGTGATATTATTGACGTAGTTCAACAGTCCACATTCTATTGTATCACCCTTTTTGGGAATGGGAAGAAATATGGACCTCTTCCATCCTCTAAATTTCCTGGCATAGACTGGTGAGTGTACTCAGATCTGCACCTGTTAAGTGACACAAGTCAATTGGTATCCCATAGATTCCTGGAGCCTTATTTTTTGCCAGTGCCTTCAAGTAGCTTCCATTTCCTCATTTATTACCTTGACTCCTGCTCACATGATACTTCCTGAAATTTTTCAGTGTCAATCAGTCCTTTTCAGCATAGTGGTTCTGTGTAATCCCTGTATGTTCTTTTGATATTTTCTGGGTCATTCAATATACTTCCTATAGTATATATTTCAGTATTATAACTTGAGGTTTAAATTAGTTTCTCAGTTCTCTCAGTTTGAGAAATACACAGCGAATTCCTCCTTTTTATCTTCCAATTCTAGCTTTCTGAACAATCCATTATAGTATTTTTTTTCCTTTGAACTCTTGAACTGCTCTTTGAATTCTCCTGTTTTTTGAAATCTGTTCTTTGAAATCTTCTCCTATATATGTTTTTCCTTTTAGCTTCTCTAACACTAGTGCAATTATTAGAGTCTCTTCTGACATCTATTTTGTTTTTATTTCCTTCCATCTTTGTAATAACATTTTGCTTTCTTTTTGGATGATATCCTTGACATCATCCCACAACTCATCTAGTGTTTGATCATTGGTGTTCAATGTTTCAATCTATTCTTAAGATGATTTTGAAATTCACATGGAATACATTGAAGACCATATTTTAATTCTTATGGACTTATTTTAAACTGATATTTTTTTTTTCCAAATCTTGCAGTCTTAAGTTGACTAAACATGCAATCAAGATTCATGAATGACAACTGGTGACTGAAATGAAAAGTTGTAAATAAGGAAGAAGGTAAGGTAGTTTGAAAATAATTGGCTTTGCAAATACAATAGAAATAATTGGGGAAATAGAATTGTGTCTATTCAAGGATTTGTTAATTGCAAATACCTTTTTAAAAAAGGTACAAACGGTGACTTTACACATGGACCTCATCTGATGGGCTTCATAGGAATCAGATTGTCTTTGCCTTTGGAAGGAATCAATGGAAAAACTCAATTTGCCAGTCAAAACTAGGCCAGTGGCTGACTATGGGTCAGAGCATCAATTACTTACATGTAAGTTCAAAATTACTTACCTTGGCAAGCACTTTGCAGTCCAGAGGACAGAAAACATCAGGAAAATATCTTTTAACTGAACAACAAGGCATGCAACTTCAATCCAGGACCACCAGTAAGGTTCTAAAATGCACTTCCCTTCCTTTTTCACATCAATGTCCCCGTTCAGCATGAAAAATCCAGAGAGTCTGTGCCCCATTCCTAAATGAGAAACCCACAAGTGAACAAAACATTTATCTGTTAAAAAAACATAATAATCACCGTTGGACTATCCTTTTATCATTATTCTGTGGCTTCTGATACCCACTGGATCTTTCACATTTCCTTTGGCCACTCCCCTACCCACCAAATTGTGCAGCCCTCTGATTCATCTCTGCCCATCCTCACTCTTCTGTTCCCACCTCTCATCAGCTGTATCACCATAAATGTTTTACACAATAATAAAAAAAAAAATGAAGAGACCTGAAATTTATTCCTCAAACTGGTGAGTCATAGTCTTAGACTTAAGCATGGGCATGTAGGCATGCTTTAGCTTTACCTGAGGGAGAGTCATCTGAGAGCTGTATGCCACAAACAACTCCAGCCATTTGACAAACGTATTTATTCTTGAAGTCAGATTTTCTGAGCAATACAGCAGTATATGTGCTATGACCTGGGTTTTATATATATGAAAACAGAAAGATCTTTAAGATTTTGTTGTTGTTCATTATTGTCTAGTCCAGTGAGACTCGTAGCACCCTATGAACAAAAGGCCTGAAGACTTTCAAGAACTATCATCATTTATCAAGGTTCATAGAGTTTTCAGAGGCATGTTGTTTAGCCTGTTTCAGCAATGCTAAATTCACCTCATCTATAATCAAATTACATAGCTAATAATCTGGAATAAATCAGCATTGCTAAAACCTTCAAAGATTTAAGATTTGGTTGTGTGGATCATAACAAATTATGACTAACCTTGAGAATAATGGGAATTCCAGAACACTTAATCATGCTTCTAAAAAATCAAACAACATCTAGACCAAGAAGCTGTTATCTGAACAAAACAAGGGAACAGTACAGTGTTTAAAATCAGGAAAGGTGAACATCTGGCCTGTGTCATCTCTCCATACCTATTCAATCTGTTTGCAGAGCAAATCATCTGAGAAGTTGAACTTTATAAATAAAAGTGTAATATCAGGATTGGAGGTAGGGTCATCAACAACTTACATCATGAAGATGACATAACATTGCTTGTTAAAACTAAGGAAGACCTAACGTGCCTGCTTCAGAGAGTCAAGGACTGCAATCTTCATTATAGATTATATCTAAGTAGAATAACTTTAATATAATATTTCTTGGAAGGAGGAGTGGCGACCACTTCCATAATAGCTTGCCTCCGGAAACCCTATGAACCAGGAGAGAGGATGAAAGACACCCAGGCATTGAGGATTCTCCTTCATAGGGTCGCTATGAGTTGCCTGCGACTCAATAGCACTTAACAACAACAACAACAATGTAATATTTAATAATGATAAAGATATTGAGAGAGAGACAGAGTGTGTGTAAGTTCATAAGTTCATTACTGGACCAATAGATAGGACCATGATAGATGGAGAAAAGACTGAAATTGTCAACTATTTCATTTTTTGTGAATTCACAGTCAACATCCTTAATCAGGAGATCAGGAGACTCAAAGCATTGGGAAATTTGGCTGTCAGAGATCTCCCCAAAGTACTGAAGAGTTATAATCTCAGTCTAAACACTAAAGTACTCCTGATTCAGGCTCCAGACTTCCTAATCACTTCTTGTGCATGTGAAAACTGTGTCATGAATAAGGACGACAGAAGAATTGACATTTGAATAGTGTTGGAAAGCAATGCTGAATTTCCCATGGATTTGCAGGAACACAGATGTGTATTAGAGAAAGTACGACCTGAACGCTTGTTGAATGCAAAAATGGTACAGCTTTGTCTCACATATTTTGGACATGTTGTTAGAACAGTCTCTTCCTTGGAGAAAGACATCATACTTGGAATTATGGAGGGTTAGCAAAGGAGTGGAAGACCTTCAATGAAATGGATTGACGTATTGTCTGCAGTAATGGACGCAAAAGTGTTGGTGATAAAAAAAAAAAAAACAAAAAAAATTTTAAAAAAAATAAAAAAAAGTGTTGGTGATGATGATGATGGTACAGGATAGGACAGAGTTGAGCTCTATTGTTCATGAGGTCACAGCAAATTATAATTGATTTGATGAGACTTTACTGCAGCAACAAATATATTGTAATCCAGAAACAGGTCATGTTTTCTTCCTTTTATGTTTTTGAACATGGTTGCTATAATTGTCCAAGATGAGGCAATTTTCTATTAAGATACCATTTTATCTTTTCTTCAGATGGAATGCCTGTAGATGGTATATGATCATCCAATAACCTTTGAAAAACTGTGTTTTTATTTAATTTTACGCTTACTTAATTGAGATTGTTCACAGCTTCAGTTTGCTCGGCTCCACAGTCAACACTCTTGGCACCAGCAGCCAGGAAATCAAAAAACTTTTTGTGATGGGAAAGTCTGCTGTTAGGGACCTCTCTAAAATACTCAAGAGCAATGGTGTCACTCTGGAGACTAAGGTGCACCTGATACAGGGCATGGTCTTTCCAATCACTTGTTATGCATCAGAGAGCTGGACAATGACTAGGGAGGACAGAAGGAGAATTGACGCCTTTGAGCTGTGGTGCTGGAGAAGAGTATTGAATGTACCATGGACTGCCAAGAAAACAAACAGATTCATCCTAGAAAGGGTTAAACCAGGCTACTCCTTGGAGGCAAGGATTCTGAGACTCCGTCTGACATACTTTGGACATGTTGCAAGGAGAGACAGGTCCTTAGAGAGGGACATCATGCTTGGTAGGGTAGATGGACAGCGCAGGAGGGGAAGACCCTCTATGAGGTGGACTGATGCAGTGACTGGGGTAATCGGGATGGGTGTGTCATAGGCAATGAGATTGGCACAGGATAGAGCACGGTTTAGGGATGTTGTATATAGGGTCGCTATGAGTTGCAAACGACTCGACAGCACATAACAACAACAACAACAACACAACTTATTTATTTACAATGTTTGAATACATTGTTTTTCATACAAGATCCTTCCATTTCCTTTACCTTCCCAAGTATCTAATTGTGCAACCCTACGACAGTAAAACCACTAGAACTTGATAACATGCTTCTTAGTCATTATTATTTGTGTGGCACAAATTTGATCATTTTGCTTTTAGAAGTTTCTTGACAGACAATTCCTGGGTTATCAATATAAGACTCAAACTCTGATTCTCTATGCTTTAACAACATTGTGATTTCAGTTAAATTCTTAGTTCTTTGTTTCAAAGTTTTCTACCCCAACTAACAGCAGACTCACTGCTGTTGCATCATTTCTGACTCATAAGGACCCGTCACCACGTTTCTATGGTGTAGCTGTTGGATTCAAACTACATGCCTTTGGGATTGTAGCAAAGTTTCTGCCACTAAACCATCAGAGATCCCTGAATTCTTCAATGCACATTAGTAAAATTCCCGAACTCAAAATTGAGGTCTTCAAATAGGAACACATTCACAATTGAGGCTTCAGTGGGATTTTAGAGTCTGTAAATCTCACAGGAGAAATTTGTTCATTACTGGAGCTACTGGTAGACTTGAACTGCAGAGACGCACTGACTTTGGGTTAGCATTTTAAGACCAAGATTATCTATTAATTGGGCAATCGTTCTTCGGGCAACAAAATGGTTCAATTCTAAGGTTCTTTCTGATACCTAACTCAAACTCAAATTGTCAACTTATCTCACTGTCATCAAGTCAGAATCAACTCACAGTTTGCCCTCCAATACACCATTGAGTTTCTGAGGCTCTAAATTAATGAGAGAAGATACCTAATTTACTTTGTTCATGGATATGAAGTGCCGGAGGGATATAGCTTTTGAATAAACAATGCAATTCTCTGTGAGTTATATTACCAGAGCCCCCTTACCACCACATTAAAATTCTTAAATTCTAATAAAGTAAAATGTATATAACTGCACTAAATTCATCTAATGGTTTATGTTGTTCATTGTTGTTTTTTTTGTCACAGTTCAAAGAGACATTCCTCATAAACAGTCAAGTAGAATGAAGAAACAAACTCTTAATAAATAAAAGTATATAAATGCTGTTCTTTCCTCTGAGTGAGCGAGAAAAATCTATCAAAGAAGAAAAAAAATGTGGTCCAAAATTTTATTTCATAAAAAATATATGCACATGTTGTTCAAATATGATATATTTACTATATTAAGTATTAATACTAATGGATGTGGTGAATAACCCTAGAGAACTTTAACAACTAACTCTCTTTAAATAAAATATGAAATTCATTTTTTACTCAAGAATACTAAGAGTGTGTGTGTGTGTGTGTGTGTGTGTACACTTATATATATATATATATTACAATAAGTAAACTTTTATAGAAATGGCTTTTCAGTTGTTTCGGCAAGTTTTCCAATTGTCTCTGTGCTTACTTGAAAAAATAATGCAAGAAATTGTAAAAGTACTTTTACAAGTTTACCAGATAATTAGATGAATGCCATCTTTATAAAACAGAAGAATTTGCAAACTTTCGAAAGTTAGAATTTCTCCTGAATGTAAAAACAGGGAATTGCATGGAAAAAGAAGGATTAAATGAAATCTTATATGTCAAGTGAAATAATTTTAGTTCTGTATCATATTTACATGCTTTTTACTTACAATGGTGCTACTTCATATGCCACATTTTTAATTAAAGTCCTTTGGTGCCCAGTCTACAAAATTATTCAAGTTATATATGAATGAAGTTTGACAGAAGTTTAGAATATCAATACCATGTCATTGCGACATAAAATATTTAAGGTTCAATCTATTCTGTTTTTTAAATAAACTATGTATGAGTCATATATGAAGCCTTAGTGATGCAATGAATGCTAAGCATTTGTTTACTAATTCAATGATAAGTAATTCAAAACAACAGGCCAGTCCACAGGACAAAGATGTGGCCGTTCAAGTGTATAAAGATTATTGCCTTAGAAAGCCTATTGTGCTGTTCTACTTTGTACTGTGGGTTAATTATGAGTTGGAGTCAATAAGATAACACTAGATTGGGTCTGAGGAAACCCCACAGTGGATTTGAAACAGTAGACATGGTGTATGTAGTATGGCTTGGGTTGACTCCTGAGATCAATCTAGTAGGCAAGCATGGGATTTCTTCTACTCACAATAGGCATAAGTTTCACATTACATACTCACACCTGGATATTAAAGATAAAATTATTAATTCTAATATTCTGCAAGCAGCATTAATCCCAAAGCTTGCTAAATTTCTAAAGGACCTTAGCTAAAGCTACAATGCTCTCCATATACTCTTTGGAAAATTGACTTGGTCAACATCCATCAAGGATAAGAGAATTTTTAAGAAGAGAAAAAGGTGTAAGGGAAATTAAACATGTTAAAAAGCTCCTTAGATGTTGTGTGAGAAAGACAAAAATGGAAACTAGAGTTGTTGCCAGAAGACATAATAGCACATGGACTTACCAGAAAAGTTTTTTAATATCAGGTAGCCAAAGCTATAGTCTTTGCAATTACATGCTATGCATTGGAGAGTTGGACAGTGAATAGGGATAGTAGAAAGAGAATTGATGCCTTTGAGCTGTGGTACTGGAGGAGTGTTGAATATACCATGGACTGCTAGGAGAACAAACAGGCCTGTCCTGGAGAGGGTGAAGCCAGAATGCTCCTTAGAGTCAAGGATTCTGAAGTTTTTGTCTGACATACTTTGGGCATGCTGCGAGGAGGAACTGGTCCTTGGAGAGGGACATCATGTTTGGGAGAATGGAGAGACAGTGCAGGAGAGGAAGACCCTCGATGAGATGGATTGATTCTATGAGTGGAGTGGTGGGATTGAGTGTGTTTGAGACGGTGATGTTGGCACAGGATAGAACAGCTTTTAGGGCTCTTGTACATAGGGTCACTATGAGTCGCAAGCGACTCAATGGCACATAACAGCAACCACCACCACCAAAGTTATTCACGTTTTTATGTTTTCTGCAGCCATAAATTGATGTTGTTATTTGTGTTGTGAATCAACTATGACTTATAGTAACTCTATGAACAATAGCTTTGAACTCTACCCTATCTTGAGCTAGTCTCTCTGATGCATCTGTCTCCATTTCCGCCATCACTGTGTTGATCCATATCATCCAAGGTCTTGCTCTCCTGTGCTGCCCCTCCACCTTTCCAAACCTGATGTCCCTACTGGGAATATGCCTAAGTTAAATGAGATGGAGCTTCTCACTCTTGCCTCCGAGGAGCAACGTGGTTTTACTTTCTCTAGGGCATAGCTGTTTGTTCTTTTAGCATTCCATTGTGTGTCCAATCCTTTTCTTCAGCACCCAAACTCAAAGGCATTGACTCTTCTGTCATTTTTCATCACTGCCTAGCTCTCAGGTGGGTAGTAAGTAATTGTGAAAATCATAACTTGAATCAGGCACACCCTCGTCTCGACTCTAGACTGACATCATTTCTCTGGAGAGGTTCTTAACAGCAAACTTTCCCAAAGTAATTGGTAATTTGATTTTCTATCTGCTGATGGTAGGAGTGTTGACTATGGATCTAAGCAATATGAAATTGTTAACAACTCAGTCTCTTTTCCATCAATCATGATGCTGCCATTGGCCCAGTGGTGAGAATATTTGTTTCCTTAATGTTGATTGGTAATGTGTATTGAAGACTGCAGTGTTAGATACTGTGCAGCAAATGCTTGAAATCTTTCTCCGTTTCTTTGTGTTATCTGCCTAACACATGTTGTCGATGAGTCTGCTTCCAATCCAGGGGTCACACTCTTCTTTATAATGTCCAGCCTTCCAAATAATTTTTTGTCACATGAAGATTTAAAACGTATGGGAAAAGTCACCTTTCCAATACTGGCACACTCCTTTATTGATTTTGAAACATGAAATGCTTCCTTGCTCTGTTCATACAGTTGTTAATATCAGTGTAAGTTTCATGTGAGTTCAGTCAAGTTCTGTGATTCCTTTATTTAAGTTAGACACAATTTGTTGTAACCCACATAGTCAAATTCCTTTGCATAGTCAATAAAACACAACTATACTTTCTTCATTCTTCTGATACTCTCTATTATTAGGGAAAAAATCCATCTAACATTGACTATGATGTCCCCATCGCTACATTTGTTCTAAAGCCAATTCGTAATTCTGGAAGTTCTCTGTTGATGTACTGTTCCAGTTATTATTTTTTTTATTGTCTTCAGCAGGATTTTTCTTGCATGTCATATTAGTGGCATCGTTAGATAAAGTTCCCACTCTATTGTCTATACTTTTTTAGAAATAGGAATAAATAGGGATCTCTTCCAGCCAGTGGACTATGTAGGAAGCTGTCCTCCAGTTGTGTTGGCACAACCCGCTGAGCACCTTCAGGTCTGCATCTATTGAAATATGCCCATTTGTTATCCATCAACTCTTGGGACCTTATTTTTTTACTAGTTCCTTCAGGGTAGCTGGCATTACCTCTTTATCATCATTGCTTCTTGTTTTTATGCTGTTGTGAAATTCTTCTGTGTCAGCCATTT
>NW_006399785.1:5577884-5580418 GCF_000299155.1 Elephantulus edwardii
AAGGCAATTCATCTTTTGATTTTCTGACTGCTGTTGTTAAAAGTGTTGATTGTGGAGACAAGCAAGCTGTAGTTGTTAACAGCCTCAATACCTTCTCCATCCATCACAGTATATTCAATACTCTCCTCTAGCACCAGAGCTCAAAAACATCATTTTCCCCCCCATCACCCCTAGTCATTATCCAGCTTTCTGATGCATGGCAAGTAATTGCAAGGTGGATCTTTGCATTTTATTTTATAATATTTTCATTTCTCTTCCCAAGTGACCTTTGAAGTCTTCTATTCAGATGCTTAACTTCTGATTTATTCCCTTTGCTTTGACTTCTAGTGCAATATCCAAAACAGCTTCTGCCTTTCATCTCGGTTCTTCTTTCTCTGTCTTAGAAATGACCTTTTGCATTCTTAAACAATCCACTATTTAGAACTTGGCTTCATCCTGTTTTTATGAGTTCTTGTTGCCTGCAGTCCATCAATTTGAGTTGTGTTCAGTTTCCACTAGGTTGTTTTCGCTAAAGATTGCTAGGATGTTACATAATCACACGCATGTATGTGTACACGCTGTTATGTACAGTAGAGTTCGAACCAACCCATAGCTAACTTTGTGGTGAATTTTCAGAAGCAGCTAATTGCACTGGAGGAAACTGCTCATCCTACTTCCACAGAGTGGCTGGTTGCCTCAAACTGCATGTATTCAGGACTGCAGCACATCTTCTTGCCACTATGTATGTGTGTATATACATATATGTATACATATATACACATATATACACATATGTGTATATATAATAATATTTACAAATGTTAATTTCTTTAAAACTACAACATTCCATTGAATTGCTAAATTTATGTAAGTTATTATTTAGGTAATTTTGCAGCCCTACAGAATGGTAGTTATATCATACATTATAATTAATATCAGACTACCTGTACAGAATAAAAATATCTAAGCTTGTCCTTTGAGTAATTTTCATAGCTCTGTCACTAAAGAGTTCAAATAACTTCACTGGTAAATTATTTTTAATACTTTTCCAGGAACAAAATAAATAGAAACATCTGGTATTTTAACTAGTCTCACTGAATTTTAGAAGTATCAATATTTAATTACCAAAATATTGAATCACCTATATTTTCAAATATTGTGACAAAAAATTATAGCTTGTCTCTGTAGTACATCAGATAACTTTAAGAAAATCTAGTGTTACATACAAGCTTTTCTCATTTTATTATTTGGTCTTCAGTCTTTAGTGTCTAATATAGCAAACCTGTTCATAAAATGGTTTATAAATTCAGGTAGGAAAAACTCAAGTTCTTATTTTAATTACCATTGACTTCTTATAATTTTATACAGCTTCACCTTGAACTTTCACATGAGTAAGGACTGATGTTTTCCATAGTCAGTCCCTGGCCTTGGACAGCAGATTTTAAGCTTCTGCATCAACTCTTTCCACACATATAGTCAATCTGAATTCTGTGATGTCTGTTAGGTGAGGTCTATAAGTATAGTCACTATTTTTTCTGACCTATTTGAATAAGAGCTTACAAATCTCATTGAATTTTTTTCAGACAATCATTCACAGATGCTAATTATTATTAAATGATGTAATTAAATTATTCACAAGTATAATGGTTACCCCCTATGAACCTGAAGAGAGGATGAAAGGTACCCAGGCATTGAGGCCTCTCCTTCATAGGGTCGCTATGAGTGGCCTGCGACTCGATGGCACTTAATAACAACAACAACAACACAATGGTTACCCAAGGTGGACAGTGTTTTGTGGAGTTTCCTGATTAAAATAAGCTTGGAAGAAGGAGTGGCATCCATTTTCAAAATGGCTTGCCTCTGGAAACTCTATGAACAGTTGCTCAGGTCTTTTGTTCATAGGGTCACTATGAGTCGTTTACAACTCGACGGCAGTTAACAACAACAACTGAATTTATAAGTAATGTATAAGTATTAATAAGTAATCTTTAATTATATATTGCTATTCCATTTGCTCATTTTACGTGTTTATTGTTTTTTTTCCCCTTTTGACTTGCTGTATTTAACCATTTATATTCTTTAAAGGTATCTGTAACAAATAATTGTTGGTACAAATTCTAACATTTGCTGTTCATATACATTTTTGTCACTATATCTGTATTTTACAAGTACAACTCTTTATTTTTTGTTTCTCATTTTTATGCTCCAGTTACTAATGTTGTTGTTAGGTGCCATCAGTTGACTATGACTAATAGTAACCCTATTAACCACAGACACAAGCCCAATTATAGCCTGTGTCATCCTCATCATCGCTGACACAGTTGAGCTCATCCTTGTAACTACTGTGCCAATTTATCTGATGTAGCATCTTCTCTTTAACTCGCCGTCTACCTTTCCATATAGAACATTCCTTTCCAAGGAATAGACTGTCCTAACAACACATCTAAAGTATGAGAGACAAAGTTTCTCCATCTTTGCCTCCAAGGAGCATTCGCCACACTTTTCCCAAGACATAATTGTTAGCTGTCAGTCCATAGAATAGTCAGTTCTCCTCT
>NW_006399785.1:5581163-5582611 GCF_000299155.1 Elephantulus edwardii
GATATCACACTTCAATATCTATGGATTGGTTTCTACTCTATAGTACACAATAGCAATTTTGAAGAGGTTCATGACAGTGTATGGCAGAACTTTGCTTCCTAAAAATGAGGAGGAATTGAAGCTCTTGCTAGAAAATGTGGGATTAAGCTGAACAAGGCAGGAGCTGACTGGGTTAAGACCAAACAAACCCACTTCTCTGATACAGCATAATCTTGATCCCTATGCTAAAGGTGACTTCTGATATGGATGTAGTTATGGAAACAGGGAAGGTCTGCAAATAAAAAAAGAAAGAATAAAAAACCATACTGGAGCCCAGTTAACATATTTTACTGCTTATGTAATGAGAAATTTGTCAATAAAAGCAGAATTAAAGGGTGCTTTGTTGTCATGTGCCCTCAAGGCAACTACAACTTACAGTGACTTTATGCACAATAGCTATGCCTTATCTTTTCTGTCTCACAACTGGCTCAAGATACTTCAGGGTTGAGAGCTATTGTACATAGAGTTGCTGTGTGTTGCAGGTGACTCGATGGCACATTACAAGAACAACAATATGCCCTATCCTAAGCCAATCTCATGGCCTTCAGCACATCTACACCCATTACTCCAGTTATTGTGTTAATCCATCTCATCCAGGGTATCTCTACCCTGTATTTGACACTCCACCCTTCCAAACAAGATGTCATTCTCCCAGGACTGGTCCCTTCTGCAAATATGCCCAAAGTTTGTTCGACGAAGCTTCAGAAACCCTTTCCTCCAAGGGACAAATTGATTTAACGCTGTTCAGGAGGGTTAGTGTGGGCATTCCATGGTATGTACGCTCAATGCTCTTCTCCAGCACCACAACAAATTTTTTCTTCTGTCACCTTTAGTCATTTTCTAGCCCTCTGATGCAAGTAATTGCAAAGACTATAGCCTGGGATTTGTTACATGTTAGTCTCTAGACTAGTTCTCTGGAGAGTCCCCAGATAGCAGATTTCCTCAATTCAATTTCTCTTCTGATTTCGTGATTGCTAGTGCCAAGAGTGTTGATTGTAGAACTGAACTAGTTGAAATTATTAACAATCATTATCTCCTCTTCACCTCTCATAGTGCTACCAATTGGTACCGTGGTAAGAATTTTTTTTCCCCTACTGTTGATCTTCAGTCTATATTGAATACTGAAGTCCTTGACCTTCTGCAGCAAACGCTTCAGGTCCTCCTCAATTTTGGCAAGCAAGTTTGTATCATCTGCAGAACAGGTTGTTGGTGAATCTTCTTCCAATCCTAATGCACCATTTCTCCTTGTAAAGTCTAGCCTCTCTCATGACCTGCTCTGCACACAGACTGAGAAGGCATGGAGATAGAATGTGTTCCTAACACACTCCTTTCCTGATTTTGAGCCATACACTATTTCATTGTTCTGTTCTGGTCACTGCTTCTGTGGTCCAAATATAGGTTTCCCGTGA
>NW_006399785.1:5583003-5602998 GCF_000299155.1 Elephantulus edwardii
ACACACTTCATCAGGATTTTTCTTGCATATCATATGATATGGTTTGATAATTTCCAACTCAGCTAAATAATTTTTTTTAATGCGAATATGTACGGATTTTTTGTAGTCAGCTGTCCAGGTAATTGTCCAGATTTCTTGGCACACCCTGGTGATCATCTTCAGGACAGAATCTGTTTGTAGAAATGAGACATTTACTATTTCATTACTCAAAAACTTGATTATATTATGTCCTAGGTCAACAACAACTTGAACTCCGTTTGTAGGAAGGGGATGTTGATTCTCCTCAGCCCGGGCAATACAGTTCCTTGGACCTCACCAGCTGAACACTGCTTGGCCTCCTTTTATTACTAATATAAAAGTCTCACTGGCCTTGAAGGAGGTCAACAGTATTCCATGATTTAGAATGACCTGGACACTCTTCCTCCTAATTCCCTAGCATTTTCTGTTATTGCCAATCAGTCTTCAGTCCTCGGAAGCCTCATTGTAGTAGCTGTTGTTATGTGCCATCCAATTATCTGTGACTCACAGAGACTCTATGCACAATAACTCTGAACTCAGACCTACCCTGAGCCAGTTTCATAATCTCCGACACACCTAACCCTGTTATCCTACTTACTATGCCAATCCATTTCATTGGGATCTTTCTGTCTTGCAATGTCTCTACATGCTTCCTAGCACAATTTCCCTCTCCAAGGACTGGTCCCCCCTGGCAACATGCCCAAAGTTTGTGAGAAGCAAATGCTTCAGGCTATCCTTGTTTTCACGATGCAAGGTTGTGTCACCAGCATCATGCAGGTTGTTGATAATATTGCTCCGATTGTGTTGCCACATTCTTAATGGTGCTCAGCATTGGTGCTGAATCTTGAAAGTGCTGTGAATAAAGCAGATCCCTCTGTCAACACTACATCTCAGACTAGCTTACAAAGGCCTTTTAACCCGTTAAGTCTTGCTGGACTAAGCCAATTTGTAGTGTTAAGGAGCTTCTTATGTAAGTGACTCCTTAATTTAACAATCAGATGTAAAACGTTGATACCGCCTACACACAAAAAGATGAGATAGTAAGGTAGGTTATTGTCAGCGGGAGTGAAAAAAGAAAGTAAAAGATGACATAACCATTCAAACACACACTGAGAGAACTTCATGGGGGAAAACCCCAACAAACTCAGGCTGGAATTCTAGGGGAGGCAAAATGCCAGCTAGGAGTGAGGTGGCAGCAAGATAAAGTGAGGCACGTGAGGTGGCTTTGAAGTGAGGCACGTGAGGTGGCTTTGAAGTGAGGCACGTGAGGTGGCTTTCAGCTCTTGCTCCTTCTATAATAATCCATTTATGAATAAATATCTGCACACGCAGGTGCTCATTGGCTCTGCCTTTTACTGAGAAAAAGTAGTTCCCTCCATCTCTGTCTCTTAACTTGATGATGTAGTCTGGACATTTTCATTTTACATTCTATGTGGTCTTGTTTGCTGTTCTTTCCCTATCACATCAGGATCACAGAAAAGTGCCAGATGGTCTGAGTGAAGATCACAAGACTTTCCTTGGTCAAGAGGTGAGGCGAGTGGAACCTGTACGTGCTCAATGTGCCTGAGTATTCTACATGAGATTCAGCAAGAACAAAGCTTGCTTGTTACATTAATTGCCAGCATTTTCTTAAAAAAAAAAAGAAAAGAAAATGAAGAAGATAAAGAAAACATCAAGAAACTTAGAAACTTAAAGTACAATCATTCCAATGTTATGAAAGATCTTTTTGCCAAAAACTCACAAAACAACAGCCATGGTCAAAATGAAAATGTAACAAAAAGAGATAACTTTAATTCAAGATCAATTTATTCTCATCTAAAAAATAAAGCAGTGGGCATTATTAGGACAAACTGCTGGGAGGACAAACAGGATTCTGAAGCTTCATGACATACTTTGGGCAAGTTGCAAGGAGGGACCAGTCCACATCACGTGGCAAGTAATGACCACTCTTTGGCAAAGAATATCAAGTTTGGAAGGGTACAGCACAGGAGAGGAAGACTCAAGATAAAATGGATTCACTCAGTGACTAGAGAAGTGGGATTGGGTCTGTTGGAGATGACGAGATTGACTCAAGGTAAAGCCAGGTTCAGAACTGTTGTACGTAGGGTTGCTATGAGTCTCAGATAAAACTCTACAGCACATAACAATATAACAAGGAGAAATTAGTCTTTATAAAAAGTATATGAAAGACTTTATGGTAAAGATTGAGTACTTCTTGAATATTAAGAATATGTAAGGATCTGCCTTTTTGAAACTTACTGTTACCAAGCAATGCAGTGGTATACTTGTTGAAATGGAAATACTATTGATGATTTGGTTATATAATCATGTTGTTTTTAAGTGCCGTTGAGTCGTGGGCAACTCATGGCGACCCTACGAACAAAAGTCCTCGACACTTGCGTCACTTTCATCCTTTCTCCCGGTTCATAGGGTTTCCAGAGTCAAGCTATTTATGGAAGTGGATGCCACTCTTGTTTCCAAGCTTATTTTAACCAGGGAGCGTCACCAAACACTGTGCACCATGGGTAACCAATATTGCATTTGACACATCAGTGTCACAGCACTCAGCTTCACAGCAACCACAAGTTATCTATGTATGACAAGTGGACACACCAGGGCTGTATGACCTAGAAGAATGTTTGACCAAAAACAATGAAAAACAGGCCTCAGGGCCAAGGATTAGAGTCACCCACCTTTGGCTTGGTAGCATTACTTTCTCTCCACTAGATCAACTGGTCTCTCTCTATGTTGTTAAGTGCCATTGAGTCATAGGCAACTCATAGCAACCCTATGAACAAAAGTCTTCAACACTTATATGACTTTCATCCTTTCTTCAGGCTCATAGGGTTTCTGAGGCAAGCTATTCATGGAAGTGGATGCTAGTCGTAGCCAACACAATAAGCTTATTAGGCTTAGTCTAGTACAAAAAATGGGAATCCCAGAACATTTGCTAGTTCTCATGAGAAATTTATACTTGAATCAAGAAGCAATTGCCAACACAGAAAAAGAAGCACCGCATGGTTCAAAATCAGGAAAACGTTACATCAAGAATACATGCTGTCTCCATATCTTTTCAATCTATATGTTGAACATATCATTCAGAAGACTGGACTTTTTGAGGAAGAATATGGTATTAGATTAGAGGAAGACTCATCAACAATCTGTGTTATACTGATGACACAACCTTGCTTGCTGAAACTGAGGAGGATCTGAACCATTTGCTGCAGAAAGTTAAAGTCTGCAGTCTTCAATATGGATTGATACTCAACATCAAGAAGATAAAGATTTTCACCACCAGATCAATTGGCAGTATCATGATAGATGGAGAAGAGATAGATATGATTAACAATCTCAGTTTCCTTGGTTCAATAGTCAACACTCTTGGCACTTGCACTGTATTATGTACTATTGAGTTAGAACTGACCCATAGTTGACCCTCCAGTGGGTTTTTAGAGGCAGTTCATTGCAAGAGAAGAAATTACCTATCCTTCTCCCAAGAAACAGCTAGCTGGTGGATTCAAGCCATAAGCTTTAGGGATTACAGCACAATTTTCACCACTAGGCCCCCAGCAGTGAGGAAATAAAAAAGACAGATTACAATGGGGAAATCCTCTTTCAGGGATCTTTCCAGAGTCCTGAAGAACAAGGATGTCAGTTTGGAGCTAAAGATCCAGGTCATGGTCTTCAAAATTACTTGCTAACACATCAAAGAGCAGGACAATGAATAATGATGACAGATGAACTGAAGTTTTTGATTGAGGTGCTGAAGTAAAATATTGAACATAGCATGGACTGGCAAGACAACAAAGAGATCTGTCCTGGAGAGGGTGAAACAAAGTTAAACCTTAGAGGCAAGGTTTTATTTAATTTTTTTATTTTAATGAATGTTTATAAAGAACTTGGATTTCCATTCATTCATTGTTGCACATTTTCCTCCCTCCCCCAGTTCATTATTGTCTTTGGAAAAAAAAAGTTCTTTCATTCTTTTACAGTCACCCATCCCCACCCCTCACCACTTTACTATATAACTCTTATTCTGGACTTTTGTCATTAATACCTAATCATATATTCCTTTTATACAATTCTATTCCTCGTCTGTTTCAATGCCATGTGCATTATTTATCCTCTCTTTCCTGTTTCCCTCCAACACCCACATCAGTCCTGTTCTATAACAATGGCAATGATTGTTAAGCTCCATCTCACATACTTTGAGCATGTTGCCTAGAGGGACTGGTCCTTGGAGAAGGATAACATACTTGGAAGGGTTTAGAGACAGTGCAGGAAAGGAAGACCCAGGATGAGACGGATTGACACAGTGACTGGGTAATGGGGATACATGTATTGGAGACAGGGAGACTGGCTCAGGATAGGGCAGGGTTCTGCATTATTATGCATATGCTGTGGGTCTCAAGAAACTTGATGACACATAACAATAATAACAGTGCAAGAAAATGGCAGAAACCTTTTCAGTGATTTAAAAGCTGCATGGGCAAATGAGTCTAATATTCTAAGTGGTACAGCACTGGTCTGTGCGTTGCTGTACAGAGGTGACTCATGGTTGGTGTGACGCTAAACACTGTGATACTGATGTGTCAAATGTGATAATGGTTATCCATGGTGGACAGTGCTTGGTGGAGCTCCTCAATTAAAGCAAGCTTGGAAGCAGGAGTGGTATCCACTTCCGAAATGGTTTGCCTCTGCAAACTCTATTAACAGTGCTCAGATCTTTCATTCATAGGGTTGCTAGGAGTCATCTATGACTCGATGGCACCTAACAACAACAGCAACATGTGGAAATTAAGGTGATTACAATGATTGTTTTGCTAGTAGCAATTAAATCAAGTGTATAAAAGTGAAGACAAATATACATAATATTACAGTGTAAGGAGAAGCAGAATTTACTGATGTCAGGACAGCAAGAGATTTTCCTGAAATTTTGAAAATGTTAAAGAGAGTTATTTCCAAACTAAGCCAAATATTTAATAGTTAACTTATTCTGGCTTAGAAATAAATCTGGAGAACCTATGTTTCCAAAGAAGAAAACGCACTAGGGCAAAAGGCGAGTCCGTCTTTGCTTGGGTATCTCTCCTAAATCCACAGGCTCTTTGCCATATCATTACAGAATGTCTTCTCATTGCCCGGAAGGCAAATGCAAAGCCTAGGGTTAAAATTTCAGTCTTTGAAGATTCGCTGTTGAACAATTTTGATTTTTATGTTGAACATTATTCTCTGGCCAAAAACCTTCCTTTTAAAATTCCCCATGTGCTTAAAAATAGACCCAGACATCTAAACACTTTAGATAACCTTCAACACAATATAAAGGTCATATTTTTACTCACTACGCACGTAAGTACTTCAAGCAATGGATCAAGAAATCATAGCCTCCATTAAAGCCTAATATTTATTGTAGAGAGCGCTCTGGAATGTAGTTTGTAAGGAGGTGAACTGCTTACTCAAAGGCCACACCTTTCTGGTATTTCAAAATATATTTTAAAATTTTATTTAAACCTGTAGGATAAAACTTTGGAAATTAAAAGATGTGTTGCGATGGGAAAGTCTGTTGTTAGGGACCTCTCCAAAGTACTGAAGAGCAATTGTGACTCTCTGGAGACTAAGGTGCGTCTGATACAGGCCATGGTCTTTGCAATCACTTGTTATGTGTCAGAGAGTTGGACAATGACTAAGGAGGATAGAAAGAGAATTGATGCCTTTGAGCTGTGGTGCTGGAGAAGAGTATTGAGGGTACCATGGACTGCTAAGAAAACAAACAGATTCATCCTGGAGACGGTTAAACTGAGCGGCTCCTTGGAGGCAAGGATTCTGAGGCTTCGTCTGACATACTTTGGACATGTTGTAAGGAGGGACCAGTCCTTGGAGAGGGTCATCATGCTTGGTAGTAGTGTGGAGGGACAGCGCAAGAGGGGAAGGCCCTCTATAAGGTAGATTGATTCAGTGACTGGGGTAATGGGGTTGGGTGTATCAGAGACAGTGTGATTGGCACCAGACAGAGCAGAGTTTAGGGCTGTTGTTCATAGAGTCCCTATGAATTGCAAGAGACTTGACAACACATAACAACAACAACAACAACAGGATAAAGCTGCAAAACAGGGGAGACACAAATATGTATCTTTCTGTCATCTGGCCACGTGAAATTGATGATAAACAAACATTGGAATATAATCATAAGTGATTGAAAAAGCTAAATATTTTATCCACGTGTCCAATTGTGTGGCTTTGATTATGTCACTCATTTTTTTTAAGTCTTGCATTTTTTCTTGTTTCTTATCCATAAATGCATATAAATATCTGTGTTATTTAAGAATTAGATATAAAAATTTTGTGACTTCTGGTATGTCATAATAGAAGTTGCTTGAATTTTATTAGTATTTGTTTCTCTGCATTTTTCTAATCTGTTTTTATGACTAGTAACTCATGGATGGAACTTTTCCATCAGCGGCTTTTGGGGTCTCTAAACTGGAAGAGAGAAGAATGTCTATCTTCCGTCAGGGTTCCTCAAACAGGTTAGAACCAAGATCCATCTTTGGCTTAGTAACAACACCGCTCCCCGTCTACTATGCCACCAGGACTCCCCACATACATTCAGGAATGAGAACCATAGTCCTTGTTGTCTTTACATGGAAATTTGATGTGATTTTTTTTCTTTATTTGTTATTTCTCTGTTGATATTTATGTATTTTTTCATTACATAGTCTTACAAATAATTGCATTTTTTTCTTTTTTCATTTTTTATTCTGATTTTAATGAGTTTACAGCAAAGATGGATTTTCATTCATTCATTGCGTGTCTTCCTTCACCTCTCTGTCATCTCCCTTCCCCGATTCACTTTGGGATGCACTTCTTGTTTCAGTTTGTGAACTGTCATAATTGTAATGCAAAGACCCTGCCCAGTGAGCAAGGTCTCTTGAAGGACCTGTAGACTCTCTGAAGCAGGTCTTTAGAATTGACGTCTCACAAAGAGGGTGCTAACCCCTGACTAGAAATAGTTGCTTGTTACTTCCATCTGCACTCGATGAGAAAGCTGTGGCCTCTTTTTTTTTTTTTTTCTCCGATGTGGATATTATCCTCATTACCCATGTCTCTAACCTGCGGCCTTGATTGCAATAATACTCTTGACTTTGGGCTACTTTTGAGCTTTGGCTGGTGAGGAATGCAGCAATCTATTTGCTTGTGGGTAGCCACTGCAGGAAGTATATTATACCAGTGTTCCATCGTAAAATGCAATGTAGCTACACTTTAATGAAGCCGCAGAAAAGCTGAGTATATTTAGAGAATCACTTGAATATTTAATAAACCTAAATGGAAAGGAGATATAGCTTTCTTTTCTCCCCCTCTTGTGCTATTTTCCTACGCGTGGTTGAGCAAAAGACACTTAATGAAAACATTGCCACTGAATATTATCATTCAATACCATTATACAGCAGAAAAGTTAGATTCCCGGCAGGGCTTAAAGGTTCCTGTTTTCCAACTCAACGCAAACTATTTTAAAGAGACAAACCTCACTAGAGAACACACTAGCCTACTGGTGGACGATGATACCAAGTCTGTGGCAAGAACAGAAGCAAACTCCAAAATTGCTCAGTGTGGTGGGAGAGAAGGTTTGACATAACCAGGCAAATGGAAATGTAAATGCAAAAATCGAGTCATGCTATTACTAAAGGCACTCAGTGTGCAAGGAGTGAGGAAGCTATTCATGGTGAAACCGTGTCAAGGGAAGGAATGTACCTTGCTCTGGTCACGCTTTATGAAAAGGAGTTCTGGTCACCTCATTTGTGAGCAGTGTGTTGTTGATCCAAATGGAGTAACCCTCTGACAGTTCAAATACAATTAGAGAAAGGTGGCCATTCTTCTCCTATGCCATGTATAGTGTCTGAAAGCCAGCTGCATGGTCTGCTATGAGTCAGTTCTAATTTAAAGGTAATGAGTTGTTGTTGACACATAGACAAGTATATATGAGCTTGTCAATTCTCACACAGTTCTGCATACCCACAACCCCATCTACAAACACGTTTATTTTATTTCTATCAATCAACATTCCATTTATCCTTTCAAGATTTTTTTATTAGTCATTGTACTACCCAACAATCTGATTCTTCAAGCATTTTCAGTACCTAATGATAGTTTTCTCCTGAAGGAATTATCGTTATGATACAGGCCACCTAGTTGCTATAGACTATTTAGTCATTGCTGTCATTATCTTGCCATTTGTGACTGGAAATGACTAAAAGGAAACTCATTGATTTCATCCCTGTTCCAGTTCATTAATTCACCAGTAAAAAGGGCAACATATACAGAATTAATTTGAGTCTCTTTCAAAGACCTGTGGGCATATAATTCTAATTAAAGTTAATTATGTGCAGATCCAGCTTTAACGAAGATTGACAGAAAGCACTGGAAACAGTTTGGCTTTGGAATCTGAGCTTAGCCACTTCTTGGCTGTAGTGATCGAGGCCTAGAGGCAGAATTACATAGCGGTTAAACAATGGTTTTGGTGTCAGATTGACCACATACTTAGACTTCATTGCGTACTAGTCGTCATTTGAACAAGTTGCATAACTAAATTTCAGATTTCTTATGTGGAAAATTTACAATAATCATAAAATAATGTGTCAAAGGATTGCCATGCATCTTCTGTAAGATGATTTCACTTACAACATCTGCACTAAGCATGCCAATGTTTGAGTAACTCGTACATGTTGGACTCATCACGATAATGT
Source organism: Elephantulus edwardii (assembly GCF_000299155.1). Taxonomy (NCBI): domain Eukaryota; kingdom Metazoa; phylum Chordata; class Mammalia; order Macroscelidea; family Macroscelididae; genus Elephantulus; species Elephantulus edwardii. Next base: position 5,591,757 of record NW_006399785.1, read on the forward strand.
TGACTTAGGATTTGGAGAGTGTGGGCTAAAAATGATTCTGAATCACAGGACCTATTGATCAGTGACACTTGAAATATAGTAAAGGCTGAGACTACATCTGCTTGTGTTTCTCTAAATTGAACTCCTGTGATACTCTGGTTAAGGCATTTGGCTGGTACTAAAAACCTGTACAAAAACCAAGAGACTATTTTTGTTTGTTTGGGTCCCCCCCATAAACACACAGATGTTGTTGTCATTAATGTGACTTCGAGATGCTTGTAACTCATAGCGACCCTATGTACAACAGCTCTAAACCCTGCTCTGTCCTGTGCCATTGTCTCCAACACACTCATCCCGATTACCCCAGTCACTGAATCAGTCCACCTCATGAGGGCCTTCCCCTCCTGTGCCTGCCCTCCACCCTCCCAAGCATGATATCCCTCTCTAAGGACCAGTCTCTCCTTACAACATGTCCAAAGTATGTCAGACGAAGCCTTAGAATCCTTGCCTCCAAGGAGCAGCCTGGTTTAACCCTCTCCAGGATGAATCTGTCTGTTTTCTTAGCAGTCAATGGTACCCTCAACACTCTTCTCCAACACCAAAGCTCAAGAGCATCAATTTTCCTTCTATCCTCCCTGGTTATTGTCCAACTCTCTGACACATAACAAGTTATTGCAAAGACCATGCATGGCCTGTACCAGAAGCACCTTAGTCTCCAGAGAGACACCATTGCTCTTCAGTACTTTGGAGAGATTCCTAACAGCAGACTTTGGTTTAAAATAAGAAAAGGTGTCTATCAGGGTTGAATCTTTCTACCATATGTATTCACTCTGTATGCTGAATGAATAATAGTAGACACTGGGCTATATGAAGTTGAATAAAACACAAGGTTTGGAGGAAGAATCCAATAACCTTTAATAAGCAGATAATACCGCTTTGCTTTCAGAAGATGAAAACTTGAATCATTCAGTGATGAAGACTTAAGATTATCAAAACTCAGTGGTGTCAGGTCATAGCATATTCGTGCTGTTGCGTTGTTGTTTGTTGCTGAGTCAAACATGACTCATAGCAACCCTATGAATAAAAGACCTAAAGCCTTTCTATAATTATAGTTGTTTCTCAAAGTTCAGAGAGTTTCCATAGGCATGTTGTTTGGGAACTGGATGCCACCCATGCTTCAAAAGTAGATTAATAGTTTACTCTAAAATGGATTTCAAGGGTTGTAAATTACATGGGAGGAGATTTCCCATTTTTCTCTCATGGAACTGCTGGTGGATTTGAACCTACAAAGAAGCATGATTTTAACTTAGCAACAACAGCTATCTACAGACTACATCGTTGGCATTCCTTAAAGACTATAACCCTCACTATTATGCTTTGATACAGAAAAGAGCTCTAAAAGCAACAACAACAAGAACAAACACACAATGAACATTATCATGAAAAATAGATAACTGCTTGAATTTGTCAAAGATTTAGCTTTATTTGGGTTGATTATAAACGTATTTCATATTCTGAACAAAGCCTCCTTAAGTATAGCAACTCGTGGCTTGGATTTGTTTTTCAGTTCCTACATTTGAAGAATTGCTAAGCAAGTCCGGCCAGCTCTTTTCATTATAATACTTTATTTTCCTGTGCTGCTCTTTGAAATCTGTTCAGCTCCTTAATATCTTTATTTGTTCACTTTCCTTTGGCTTCTTGCTGCTCTAGTGCAATATTCAGAGTCTCTTCTGACATCCATCTTGATCTTTTCTTCCTTCTCTATCATTGTAATGACTCCCAGCTTTCTTCCTGGATGATAATCTTTATATCCTACCACAGCTCATCTGGTCCTCGCTCGTTATGTTTCATGGCCTCTAACCTTTTCCTGAGATGGTTTATAAATTTGGCATCAGGCTTGGAGTAAGACTCATCAACAGTTCTCTGATATGTGGATGACAACCCTGCTTGCTGAAAATGAGGAGGACCTGTACCTCTTGCTGCAGAAGGTCAAGGACTGCAGCCTTCAATATGGATTGAAGCTTTGTTGTTGTTGTTGTTATGTGCCGTTGAGTCATTTGCGACTCATAGCGACCATATGTACAACAGCCCTAAACCCTGCTCTGTCCTGTGCCAATCGCACTGCCTCTTACACACCCATCCTGATTACCACAGTCACCCAATCAATCCATCTCATAGAGGGTCTTCCCCTCCTGCGCTGTCCCTCTGCCCTACCAAGCATGATGTCCCTCTCCAAGCACCTGTCTTTCCTTACAACATGTCCAAAGTATGTCAGACGAAGCCCCAGAATCCTTGCCTCCAAGGAGTAGCCTGGTTTAACCCTCTCTAGGCTGGATCTGTTTGTTTTCTTAGCAGTCTATGGAACATTTAAAAAAAACAAAACACACACAACAAACAAACAACAAAGATTCTCACCAGCATCAGGATAGATGATGAAGAGATTGAGTTTGTTAACAGCTTTAGTTTACTTGGATCCGTAATCAACACTCTTAGTACCAGCAGACAGGAAATTAAATGATTAATTGCATTGGGAAAGTCTGCTGTCAGAGACCTCTCCAAAGTACTGAAGAGTAATGATGTCAGTCTGGAGACTAAGGTGTGTCTGATACAAGCCATAGTTTTTGCAATTACTTGCTATGCATCAAAAAGCTGGACAATGACTAGGGATGATAGAAGGAGAATTGATGCCTTTGAGCCATGGTGCTGGAGAAGAGTACTGAATGCTAGAAGAACAGACAGGTTTTTCCTAGAGAGGGTGAAACCAGGATGCTCCTTGGAGTCAAGGGTTCTGAAGCTTCATCTGACATACTTTGGGCATGTTGCAAGGAGGCATCAGTTTTTGGAGAGAGACGTCATGGTTGGGAGGGTGGAGGGACAGAGCAGGAGAGGAAGACCCTTGATGAGTTGGATTGATTCGGTGACTGGGGTAGTGAGGGTAGGTGTGACAGAGAATAAGGTTGGAGCAGGATACAGCAGGGTTTAAGACTGTTGTACATAGGGTGGCTATGAGTCCCAGGCCACTCGATGGCACATAACAACAACAACATTGTCAACCTATACAGAAGCAACAACTAAGAAATGAAATGATGCTGTATATAGTATCATATGAGACTATCTGCTTTACAAAAACACACTTAAAATGCTAATGAACAAGAATGTGACTGCCTCACCCAAGCATCAACTCAAAATGACCTTACATATTTGTGAAAGTTAGACAATGAATATTATTGTGATTAGATGCTGTTGAGTTGAGGGTGACTTATAACAACCCTATGAACAACAGATCTGAACCCTGTCCTATCTTGTGACCACCTCACAATCTCTGATACACTGGAGTGCATTGCTGCAGTCACTGTGTCAACCCACCAATGACTAAGGTAATCTAAAGAGGAATTGCATTTTAACATCAAGACCACACCCAGGTCATCAGGACAGATGCAGAAGAGATTGAAGTTGTAACAATTTCAGCTTACTCAGGTTCAAAATTTATATTCTTGGCACCAGCAATCATGATATTAAAAGTGGAGTTGCTACGGGAAAGTCTGTTGTCTGGTACCTCTCCAGAGTACTAGGAAGCAACAATCTCAGTCAAGAGACTTAGGTGAGCCTTATCGAAGCCATGGTCTTCTTAATAACTTCCTATGATTCATAGAGCTGGACAACGATTAAGTATGACTAAGGAACAATACATCCCTTTTAGTTGTGGTACAGAATAAGAGCATTGAACATACCATGAACTGCCAAAATAGACCCAATCCGGCTACCCTAGAGAAAGTGAAACCAAGGTGTTCCTTGGAAGCAAGGATTTTGAAGCTCCATCCCACATACCTTGGGCATTTTGCCAGGTGAGGATAGTCCTTGGTGAAGGACATCATGTTCAGAAGGGTGGAACACAAGAATAAGAGAGAAAGATCTTCTATGAGATGGAGTGATGCAGTGATTGGGGCAATGGAGGAAGATATATCAGAGACAGTGAGATTGGCTTAAAGTAGCGCAGAGGTTGGAGTGATTATTCGTAGAGTCACTATGGGTTACAATTGATTTTACAGTACATAACAACAATAACAGCAAAGAAGAACTGGTTTGTGGTGTTGGAAAAATATTAAGCATGCTATAAATTATCAAATAGTAGAGAAATATATTTTAGAATAATCTGAGTCAGAAGACTCCTTAAAAGCAAGGATAATTCGCTCTTCTCTTTGAAAAGTAAAAGGAAAATTCCTTCATTGGAGCAAAGTGGGGGTGGGCTGGGAGAAAAGTGCAACAGTGAATGAATGGAAATCCAAAATCTCTGTAAATGTTCATTGAAATTAATAATAAAAAAAAATCAAGGATAGTGATACTTTGTTTCACACACTATTGTCCAGTACTTAGAAAAAGACTCCATACTAGGTAAAGTATAAGGAAACAGAAAAAAAGAAAACTATCAAGGAGTTGTAGTGACACAGGAACAGCAATAATGCATTTCCAACAGCAGAAATTGTGGGGATGCTTTAAGATTGGGCAGAGTTTCTTCTGTCATGCACAGAGTTGCTATGAGAGAAGAAAGACTCAATGGCACCCAATAAAAACAATGCATATGATTTATTTGTTTGTTTAGGCAAGAGAGATTGTGTTTTATGGTCTTACAGTTGAAGAACTTAGGGAATAACCATACCTTCTACTTCTAGTCTGGAGCTATTGCCTGAAATCACGTCCATAAATGTCAGACTTAGTGGTTAGGCCATGCTATTTTAAAATATGTGCCCTAAGTTAGGTAGGCAGCTTAGCTGTGGAATAGTCAAAGCTAAATAATTTCTATCCATTCCTACAACAGCGTTTCCCTTTTCATTAGATAATAAAGTGTCGTTTAAAATTTAATGTAATACAACAATTAAGAAGAAGACAAAGGGAAGACATGAAAGATTTCATTTGGAATATGTTATTGTTGTTGTTGTTTTGTGCTGCTGAGACGCTTGGAACTCATAGTGACCCTATGTGCAAGAGTCCTGAAACCTGTTTTCTTACTGTTTCTGACACACTTACCCTCATTAGCCCAATCACTGCATCAATCCATCTCATCGATGGTCTCCCTCATTTTCACCATCCCTCCACCCTGCAAAGCATGAGGTCCCTCTCCAAGAACTGGTCCCTCCTTACAACATGTCCAAAGTATGTCAGACAGAGCCTCAGAATCCTTGCTCCAAGGAGCATCCTGGTTTCACCCTCTGTCAGATGATCCTGTTTGTTCTTCTGTCAGTCCATGGTATATTCAACACTATTCTCCAGCACCATAGCTTAAAGGCATCAATTCTCTTTCAATCATCCCTAGACATTGTCCAGCTCTCTGACACATAGCAAGCAATCGCTAAGAGTATGGCCTGGATCAGGCACATCTTGATCTCCAGACTGAAGTTGTTGTTCTTCCATACTCTGGAGAGGTCTCTGACAGTCAACTTTCCCAATGCAATTCATCTCTTGTTTTCCTGGCTGCCAATAATCAAGAGTGTTGATTATGGAGCCAAGCAAACTAAAGCTGTTAACAATCTCAATCTCTTCACCATTTGAAATATGGAGGAGACATATGGTGAAGCCATTGTTCTGGGCACGTAATTGATCTTTACATATACCAATTGGTCTGGTGGCCTAGTGGTAAGAAACTGCACTACAATTTCAAAGGTTCGAATCTAGCAACTGGAGGAGTGGGAGAAAGATGGACAATCTCCTCCTGTGCAATTGGTTGTCTATGAAAACCCACTGGAGGGTCTGCTAAGAGTCAGTTCCTACCTCCTTGGTTCACAATATCATAGCAATCAGTGTATTTCTGAATTTTACAGGAAATCATAGTCAACACTCACTTTCAAGAAATTAAATAAAAACCAACTGGAGGGAACCAAACAACAAAACATGTTATAATTATTATAAATGATCCTTCCACTGTACTTTCATCTTATATAATTTCTTTAGTCTATTATTCTGCAGTCCTAACACTTTATATATACATCATCAGTTAATTTCAGTATCATTTGAGTAAAGGGAAAAATCTAATATCTTTATTTAATGATAACGACTTAATTCAAATAGGTTTGATATTTTCAAGTCAACAGAAATTAAACTCCTAGTTTCCAATTAATAAAATCCACTTGAACTTTAATTCTTTTGATTTGTGAAATGCCTTATTCTTTTCTTATGTTAAAAAATATATGCTTAGCACAGTCTTCATGAGTAAGTTAAGACTATGTCACAAAACTTATTTGTTCTTGAATATTGCTTAGAGGGAATGATCCCAATTAAAATCATTCTCTAAAGAAATTGGAGCAAAAAAATTCAACACTGCATGTGTTATTGTTTAGGTAGGTAAGAATTAATATATGGTTGTGCAAGTTCAGGACTATACACACTGTTGTGAATTATGAGTTGATCTGATATAATGAAATTTTAGTGAATCTTTGCCTCATATTATCAATTAAGTAAACTTCTGGCCTTCTGAACAAACTTTGATTTATGTTACCTTTCTTTTACTTTTGATGAAAGTGAGAAACTGCAGAGCTATCTTGATGTTTCAAAAGATTAATTGTCCATAACGCCAGTTTGGGTAAGATCAGTCTGCACAGCTGTAAGTAGGTTCACCTTCCCAAGTGGCTATATCTTAAGAAACTATTTTTAGGTTATAAGTACCATAAAGTTACATGTTAGAAGCCAAATTAAATACAATGAAATCTGCTTATTTCACTCTTTCTCCTGAATGTTTCTTGCAGATCGTGTTCAAATTTCAAAGTCTTAACAAATTTTCCCAACTCTAAGTCTCCTAACTTTTGACTTATTTCTCCCTTCTTCTCAAGCTCTTTGAAAAATGATAAGATTTTTTCCCTTCTAGGTGATTATCTATGATTAATATCTTCCTTTCCACTTGTATGCAGTCAGTTAATAAAAGATACAAGGGAAAGTAAGATAAATTTGAATTTCAAGTTTTCCTTTCAATTGTAGCCTCTTGAACTGACCTCAGTGATATCTTATTCAAGGTTATCCATTTAATCACAAAAATCAAAATATAATCATCTTAAGCAGTCATATTAAGAATACTAACAAAGTCAGTGCTAGGACAGAATTTTTATTCGTTACAGAGAACTTTCAATTTTAATTCACCCATGGCATTCTTCTTAGAAATTGTTTCTAACTTCCACTTTGGTCTTGAGAAAGAGTACTGACTGCCCCAAGTATTGCCAGGAGAACAGACAAGTCTGTCTTGGAGGAAGTGAAATCAAGGTGTCCTTTAAAGGCAACAAAAAGGAACATTTGTCTCACATATACTGGGCATGTTGTTAGGATGGCCTAGTCCTTGGAAAAGGATATCATGTTGGAAAAAATAGAGTGTCAATGAAACAAAGAAAGATCCCAACAAGATTTATTGACATAGTGACTATAACAATTGATTGAGAATATCAGCAATAGTAAGGCTAGTGCAGCATAGAGCAGCACAGGGCATGGTTCGGATATATTGTTCATAGGATCCCTATGAATTGTAGCCACCTTGATGACATCTAAAAGGAACAACAACAATTGCCAGTATTTTGTTGTTGTTATATGCCATCGAGTCATTTGCGACTCATAGCGACCCTATGTACAACAGCCCTAAACCCTGCTCTATCCTGTGCCAATCTCGTTGCCTCTGACACACCCATCCCGATTACCCCAGTCACTGAAACAATCCACCTCATAGAGGGTCTTCCCCTCCTGCGCTGTCCCTCTACTCTACCCAGCATGATGTCCCTCTCTAAAGACCTGTCTCTCCTTGCAACATGTCCAAAGTATGTCAGACGAAGCCCCAGAATCCTTGCCTCCAAGGAGCAGCCTGGTTCAATCCCCTCTAGGATGAATCTGTTTGTTTTCTTGGCAGTCCATCGTACATTCAATACTCTTCTCCAGCACCACAGCTCAAAGGCATCAATTCTCCTTCTATCCTCCCTAGTCATTGTCCAACTCTCTGATGCATAACAAGTGATTGCAAAAACCATGGCCTGTATCAGGCACACCTTAGTCTCCAGAGAGACACCATTGCTCTTGAGTACTTTAGAGAAGTCCCTAAGCACAGACTTTCCCATCGCAATACGTTTTTGTTTTTTTTCCTGACTGCTAGTGCCAAGAGTGTTGACTGTGGAGCCGAGCAAACTGAAGCTGTGAACAATCTCAATCTCTTCGCCATCTATCCTGACGCTGCCAATTGATCCAGTGGTGAGAAGCTTTGTCTTCTTGACATTGAGTCTCAGTCCATACTGAAGGCTGCAGTCCTTGACCCTTCGCAGCAAGTGGATGAGGTCTTCCTCAGTTTCAGCAAGCAGGGTTGTGTCATCTGCATAACACAGATTGTTAATAGATCTTCCACCAATCCTGATGCCACAATTAGGAAGTGATAAATTATTATGATGACAATTACTGTAATTATTATTTTCATTTATACTGAATGTTCATAATGATGGCCAAAACACTACTCAACAGTTTTCAAGTCAGCCATGCTTGAAACAGTTCAAATTTCTCGAGCTGTGTAATGTTTTCAATGAGGAAGGATGACCCAGATGAGTGAATGGCCTTGAACTGTGGTGTTAAAGAAGAGGACTGAATAGCCACGGCTTTTCAAAAGAACAAACAAACCTGTCTTGGAGGAATTGAAACCAGAGTGCTCTGTGGAGGCAAAGACGGTGAAATTTCATCTTCCATACTTTGGGCATGTTGTCAGAAAGGCCTAACTCTCAAAAAAAGACACCAGGCTAGGAAAAGTGCAGAGTTAGTGAAAGAAAGAACAAGCCTTCGGGAGATAGATTGACTCAGTGACTGTAATAATGTTCTTAAGCATTGAGAGCATGGCACCGGACAGGGCAAGTTTCAGATCTGTTGTTTGTATGGTCGTTATGAATTTTAGATGCCTGAAAGGCACAAAACAACAACAATGTTCTCCAAAAGTAGCCATGGGCACAGAGAGTAAGAGCTTGTCTCTAACAAATAGGCTTGTGGTTCAAACTCATCACCTGCAGGAGAAAAAGATGGCAGTTTGTTTACACAAAGAGGACAGCTTCGGGAATCCTGTGAACTAGCTCCACTCTGTCCTTTAGAATGAACATTATCCTGAACTACTTGGGTGGCAACAAGTTTAGTTTTTTATTTGTTTATTTCGGTATTTTTTTTAAAATTACTTTCCTCTGGTGGCCAATATTCTACAAAGAAGATTGCTTTGTTCTTCTTAGTTCCATAGCTATTAAGAAAAGATAAAAACCAAAAAAAAAAAAAATGGAAACATAGGCCTTAAAATGGTTATTGCTGGTAGACATCCAAAACAGACATTACAGAGCAAGTAAGAGAGAAGTCTTACCTCTAGTTCAGAGAAAGCCATCTCACCGACATCTTTTCAATACTAAGAGATCCAATTTCAACCATCCAGGAAGCAACAAAAGAACATGGAAGGAAAATTTAGAGTCTTAAGCAAAAGAACAAGTTGTCATTTAAGGAAGAGAATGTGCAGTGAGATATGGTGTCTAAATACACCAGAAAATGAGGATTAAGACTTCCGTTCCCCATTCATGCAATGAAAATTGCATTGTGTCTTGTTTCCCAGTGATTATCATGACTTCTTGTCCCTGGGTTCCATGAGACATGCTGGTATTTATGTCATAAAATTTCCATTTATCCCTAGGTTAGCTCAAATTGAGTTTTGTTACTAGCAAACAAAAGAGTTTTAACTAAGAAATACCAATCTCATGATATAATTGTGAGACTTAAATAAGATAATTATGAAGACTAATGCTGCACAATGTCTGGCATAGAGTTTAACAGTCATACTCCACCCCCCCACCCAGTGCCTATTAGAGGCAGGTGTTTATATAACTTATCCAGACCTACGGTTAGCTGTCAGGTCTGGGTGTTCTTAGTTTCATACTCTAAGTGAAGAACCTAAATTTGAATAGGTTGAACAGCCTGTTGCAACGTTTAAAGAATTTCATTTATTCAGTGTATAGCACCATACTACTAAGGCAAGAGAGATATATGCCAGTAACTTGAGTTATTATGGTAAAGGAGATGCAAGTCTCTCCACCTTCCTCCATGTGAGCGAAGAACTGGAATAACGGTTTTAAGTGTGTTCTTTATAACCTTCCCAAATTCCAATCCTTTTGGAGGCTTTCAAAACATTCTTTTTCCCTTTGATGAGTCTTTCACGTAACACCCAGATATCTTGAAACCTAGGGCTTTTGATATAAACAATATATCATAATAATCAGCCACTTCGTGTATTAGTAATGTGATGTGTTGAACTCCGAGTTCTAAGACAAGTGATATTTTGATATATATATAATTGATCTTCCAATACTCAATTATATTGTTAAAAAAATCATTCACATCTCTTAAATTCATAATACGGGAGCTCCGGTGGCCTAGTGGCAAGAAGCTGAGCTGCAATCTGGCAGGCACACAGTTTGAGGCCACCACCTGCACTGCGAAAGAAGGATCGTCCCTTGTGATCAACTGCCTTTGAAAATCTTCTGGAGATCAGGTCTGACTTCACGGTACACAACACCACCACCACATACTCATAATACTAATAATAACAACTCTCATTGCTGTTGAGTCAAAACTAACTCATAGCTGACTTTCCATGCGCCCTTGAAGTTGAAAATTAAATGAGAGAAGATCACCTATCCTTCTTCATTGGATTTAAACCACCAGAAAGGAGCATTCTTTGAACTCACAGAGCAACAACACCCTAAGGACTATAACACCAGAGATCCATCTGACAGCTAGAGAGTCATCACGTATTAAATATGTGTAATGTTCCATGTTCTTATTAAACCAATATTAGTTGTTGTATCTAGAACCCAGTAACAAAACTTATAATTACATATAATAATTTTAAGAAGAAAACAAAAACCTTTCCATAAAATAACTAATAAAGCTCACCTATCACTTAGTTGATACATTTACGCTTTGCCTAAGTATAACACAACTTGCTCTCTGTTATACATGTTGTTGTTGTTAAGTGTTGTCGAGTGATAGACAACTCATAGCGACCCCATGAACATAAGACCTGAACACTGTTCATAGAGGTTCTGGAAGCAAGCCATTTTAGAAGTGGATGCCACATGCAAATATTAAAATCTTAAAATAAAAACAAAACAAAGCAACACTGCTTTGGAACAGAGGAGGGGAAGAATTGTCTGAAAGGAATGCATGTTTCGACATTATACGTATCAAACAATCTGGAACAAGAGGTGCATTGCAAAGTGGACTGGGGAGAGGG
>NW_006399785.1:5606443-5611009 GCF_000299155.1 Elephantulus edwardii
CTTCCAAGCTTGTTTTAATCGGGGACATCCACCAAACACTGTCCACCATGGGCAACCATTCTCACATTTGACACATCAGTGTCACAGTGTGCGGCTTCACAGCAACCACGAGTTACCTCTGTACAGCAAGTGGACATACCAGGGTTATATGACCTAGAAGAATGTTTCATCAAAAACAATTAAAGGCTGGCCTGAATGGCATAGACTCTCAGGCACTACAGGATTTTAAGGAAGTTTCTGCAACAAACTCTGCAGGCTCCACCACACCCTTACTTACCCTTACGCTTAAGGTCAGGGCCTTCCACTCACTTTTGAAGGCCAAAAAGAACAGTCACACGCAGAGAAAAAGGCCCCAGAAACTTCCCTTGCCTGACTGCTGCCAAGAGGAGCCGCCGTGGAGATGCCAGCCATCCCACCCGATTGGCCAGCTGACTTCCAGAGTGGAGGGAGACTCCACTCCCCAAGCCTCACACTAGTAGAAAATTTAAAAAAAGGAGAAAAGATAGTTTCAATGAACACATTAGTAAATTAAAAAAAAAATAAGAAGGTGCACAAGCCCATTGTTACAGTTGCTACATCAAACCATTTTGTTCAGGGTATTCCTATCTTCACCCTCCCCAGCATATTACTGCTGATGTCAGATAGATCATGGCTGGACAAATTTGCTGGAAAGATATTTGCATCGGTTTTACTGACTATGCAAAGTTATTTGACTTCGTAAAGGGTAACATTATTGCGAAGAATGGGGATCCACAATTTTAGACAACAAATTTTGGGTTTGCTTTATAATAATGTTTTTCCACCCATTAGGCTTACTATTGTGGTGTTGGACCCCACTGAGTGACCTGGGACTGATAATAACAAACAACCCCAATCTGAAACCTAGGCCTATGGTGCACCATCATCATGATCTCCACAGCGGTGCAGTCACTGGATCAACCTATTCCATTGAGAGTATTTCTTTATTTCAAAGAACATTTACTTTTCTTAGTACAATTTTTCCTCCCAAAGATTGATTGATTACTGGCTGTAGTATCTGTGTTGAGCTTCAACTTCACAGTTAAAAGTGAATACATTAAACGCAAATGTTACCTATTTTGTAGGTCCCCACTCCATCAGGAATAGGTAACAGGAAATTACCATACAAACTCCCAACTCTGACTTTGTTCTTCAGTTCTACACCATTTAATTTGTGGCCTGATTAGTAGAGGTGTCTCCCCACCACCCAGCCAACAAAAGCAGACGAATTTTATAAAGAATTTACTAAATATTTCTCTCTCAGTTTGGGCAGACAGTTGGTTATAAGAAATGGATCTCTTGATGACTCCAACTTCTGACTTGGTGACAAATAACAATAAGAGACTCCAGCACGGAAACATATCTCTCTTTTAGATGCTCATACAAAGCAAGTGAACAAGTTGATGTGATGGCTTCTGACGTCGTCATTCAGTGACCAAGGCTGATGAGTGTTAGTTCAATTCTAACTGGCCTGAAGGAGAGACGGTGAGTATCGTGGAAAATTGTCCCGAACTAGATTTGAAAATGGTATCTGCATTTTCTCACATCAAAACTTTTAATTATGAGCTTCTAAGGATTTGCAGTCTTTAGGAAGAAAATCTATCAAAAGGAAGAACATGAAAATATGTGCTTTAATGACTAGCTGTCAGCCGCTTTCAAATCGTGCAAAATAATTTTCAATAATATCAATTATATTGCCTTTTACTACATGTGTTTTTATTATGTCCGATATTGTGTACAGCAATTCTGCTTGTTGTTGTTGTTGTGTTAGTATACTGTAGAATTGAAACTGGCTCATAGCTAATCCTCCAGTGGGTTTTCAGAGGCAATACATTTCCTGAGAGAAGACTGCTCATTCTTCTCCCTCTGAGCAGCTAGTGGATTCAAACTGCTTATCTTAGGTTTGGGGGCAGAGCATATTGCCAGTAGGCCACCCGAGCTCCCTCAGCTATGAGTAGTAAATTTGCTCTTTAATTTCTCTATTCTAAAGTGCACTGTACATACGGTTTTCAGAGGCCTGCTATTTCAGAAGTAGATGGCCAATCCTTCTTCCTAGTCTGTTTTAATCTGAACGTTCAGATTTAGAGAAGTATCAGACAGACCAGCATCTTATAGAAAAAGTGAAAAGTATATCCCCTACTGTCTAGTTAACCATTAGTATCAGTGTTGTCCCTGCCTTTGGCACAAGTGTCTTTACCCACTTATTTCCCTGCTCCACCATCCACCAGAACACCCATCCACCTTTACCCACTCCCTTCAACATCTATCTCCCATTATCCAGCTCTTGATCTGATAGCTTATATCTAAAGCTTTCTTAGCTTCTGTGATTCCAAATACATCAGCTGCTGATAGGTTTCTTATGCTATGATCAGTGTCTCTTAAGTTTAGTGGTTATATTTCCTGAGTGAAGGTGATATGTCCTATAGAACTGGTGTGTAGATAGGTTTTTCACCACTGGACCAATTGGCAGCCTCAGGATGAAGAGAATGAGATTGGTAACAACTTTACTCTGTTGCCTCCACAGTCAACACTTTTGGCACCAGCAGCCAGGAAACTAAAAGAGGTATTGTGATGGGAAAGTCTGCTGTTAGGGACCTCTCCAAAGTGCTGAAGAGCAATGGTGTCTCTTTGGAGACTAAGGTACATCTGATACAGGCCATGGTCTTTGCAATCACTTGTTATGCATCAGAGCATTGGACAATGACTAGGGAGGATAGAAGGAGAATTTATGCCTTTAAGCTGTGGTGCTGGAGAAAAGTGTTGAGGGTACCATGGACTGCTAGGAAAACAGACAGATTCATCCTGGAAAGGGTTAAACCAGGCGGCTCTTTGGAGGCAAGGATTCTGAGGCTTTGTCTATCATATTTTGGACATGTTGTAAGGAGGGACAGGTCCTTGGAGAGGGACATCATGCTTGGTAGGGTGGACGGACAGAGCAGGAGGGGAAGACCCTCTATGAAGTATATTGATTCAGTGACTGGGGTAATTATGATGGGTGTATCAGAGTCAGTGCAACTGACACAGGACAGAACAGAGTTTAGGGCTGTTGTACATAGGGTAGCTGTGGGTCACAGGCGACTCATCAGCACATAACAACAACAAAGGCGCACTGGGAATCTCGGCAGTTAGGGACCTCTCCAAATTATTGAGTAAAGATGTCAGTTTGAGGACTAAGGTCCATTTGATTCAGGTCATGGTCTTTCCAATTGTTTGTTATGCTTCTGAGAGTTGGACAATGAATAGAGATGACAGAAGAAGAATTGATGACTTCGAGTTGTGGTGTTGGAGAAGAGCATTGAACATCTCATTGACTGCCAAAACAATAAACAAATATGTCTTGGAGAAGGTTCAGCCAGAGTGCTCTTTGGAGGCCAGGATGATGAGGCTTCACCTCACATGCTGCTAGAAGGGGTAATTCCTTGAAGAAAAACCATGATGCTCAGAAAGGTAGTGGATCAGCAAAGGAGAAGACCTTCATACAGGTGGATTGACAAAGTGATTGCCACAATGGGCTCTAGTGTGTCAGTATGTGTGCAGATGACAGGATAGGGCAGGTTTCAGATCTGCTCTTTGTAGGGTCGCTATGAGTCGTTCTCAATTCCATGACACCTAATAACAACAAGGTGTCGTGGTGCTCTAGTGGTAGGAATCTGTGCAGCGTCCCAAAGGCATGCAATTTGAATCTACCAAGTGTAGTAATATTTCTTATCCGTTTAGTGATATAAATTTATGATAGAGTTGTAAATTTCTTTTTCTCTTAGTTACAACATGTAACCCACTCTAGTGGTGTAGTGTAAAGATTAGTCTTCACAATGTCTTTCTTAGTGATTGAATTTGGCTTTGCGCTGTGGATGCCCGGGGATATGTGAATAGGGCTTGTCATCTATCCACAAGGGAATTTGCTAGTCTCAGGAATGTGCATGGACATTGACTAGTCTCACCATTAAGTTGAGCAGATTTAGCAGCAGGAAGAGAAACCTCCCTAAGGGGAGAGAAAAAAAAAGTGAGAGAATACAATTCTTCCTTCAGACCAGAGATGCTCACACTGTGGAAAGGCGTCCACAATGTCACATCAGAGAATCAGAGACCAGATATGAGAAGGAGAACCAGAAACCTGATATAAGCTGAGGCCTGATGACCACTATGGAACCAAAGCTAAGGGTCGTTGCCCAAGTTTGTTGGACATCAGCAGTGCAACCCATAATTGGCAGGTCTGAAAATTTTGTAATACTGGCCTAAAGCCATGAGGCAGCTGCAAGTCAATTTCAAAAGCTATCCTGGCTCTATTCTTCAACTAACCTGGATAATAAACTTTGATTTCTCTGACATGGTTCTGTGTGGTCTGTGAGTTATCACATCAAATTTCGGACCCAGTAAAGCAGTGAGATTAATGCTGAGATGAGTAGAAAGAGGTACAGAAGGCATAGGAAACATGTGAGACTTCATGGGGATTGGTATTGTGTTTTTGATGCTATTAAGGGGGAAAGTCCTGCTTTATGAGGGTGATAAAGGTCAGACAAAAAATTGTGACTAACCTTAAGGAAAATC
>NW_006399785.1:5611109-5621306 GCF_000299155.1 Elephantulus edwardii
GAATATACCACCTCTTCTCTACCCATTCGTTTGTTGATGGGCATTTAGGTTGTTTCCAACTCCTTGCTATTGTAAACAAAGCCGCGATAAACATGGGTATACATATATCTACTTGGAGGTCATTTATGGTCTCTTTAGGGTATATTTCCAGTAGTGGAATTGCTGGGTCAAATGGTATCTTTATTTGTTTTAACACCAGTAGTCAGGAAATCAAAAGACAAATTGCAGTGGGAAAATCTGTTTTCAGAGACTTCTCCAGAGTGCTGAAAAACAATGATGTCAATCTAGAGACTAAGATGTATCTAATCCAGGCCATGGTCTTTGGAATTACTTTCATGGATCAGAAAGCCAGACTATGACTAAGGATGACAGAAGAAGAATTGATACCTTTCAGTTGTGGTACTGGAGAAGAGTCTTGAACATACCAAGAAATCTGCCAAGAAAACAAAGAGGTCTGTCTTGGAGAGAGTGAAACCAAGTTTGTCTTTGGAGGACAGGATTTTGAAGCTTCGTCTCACCTACTTTGGGCACATGGCCAGGAGAGACTGGTCCTTGGAGAAGGACCTCATTCTTGGAAGGGTATTGGGACAGCACAAGAAAGGAAGACCCCAGCCAGATGATACAGATTGATGCAGTGACTGAGCAATAGGGGTTGATGTGTCAGAATTAGTGAGACTGGCTCAGGACAGGACAGGCTTCAGAGATGCTGTGCGTAGGGTCGCTATGGGTCACAGGTTACTCGGGGACACATAACAATACAAACAATGAGCATCTTCATGTTTACCTTACTCTTTTTACAGATAGATCACCTGATGGTATTTTTGCTTTTGCAAAAGAGAATGGTAATTAATGAAAAGAATGGGAGTCTCAGAGCACTTAATTGTGTTTGTCTAAAACCTATACCTTGCCAAGATGCTGTTTTTGCAAGGGAACACTACATGGTTTAAAATTAAGAAGGAAGTGCATCAGGATTGTATCCTTTCTCCATACCTACTCAATCTGTATGCTGAGAAAATTATCCGAGAAGCTGTACTCTATGAAGAGGATTGTGGAATCAAGATCTGAGGAAGACTCATCAATAGCCTGTGTTGTGCAGATGACTCAATCTTTCCTGCTGAAAGTGAGGAAGCAAATGTGGCAAAAGGTCAAAGACAGCAAGAACATGGAAACAGCCCAAATGTCCAACTACAACTTAATGGATTAAGAAATTGTGGTACATTCACACAATGGAATACTATGTAGGACTCAGGAGTTCTATAACTAAGAAGTTATATAGTTATATAACTTGAGAGAGACTGGGAAACATTATGCTGAGTGAACTCACTCAATCTCATAAGGAAAAATACTGTATAAGATCATTGCTGTAAAATTAGAAGGATAAATAGTAAAACAGGTAGGGAAGCCAAGGGGGGAAACGTAGGAGCAGAGGGGTGAGGCTGGGTAGGGGCATAACCACAAGATTGAACAATTTGGTGGGTGGAGGGAGGGGTGGAGAAAGTGGGAAGGATCAAGTGGAGATCTGAAAAGACAGGGTAATGATAGGTAAGGTTCAATGGTGATTAATTTTATAAAACGTAATGCATGTGAATGATTGTATGAAATACAATGTATATGAAGAAATGGAAAGGATCTTTTGTGAAAAATGATGTATTCAAACTTTGTAAATAAATCAGAGTAATATAAAAAAAGAAAAAAGAAAAAGAATAGTGTGAAGCACAGTGTATACAAACTTGAAAACAAACAAATATAAAATGAAATTAGAAAAAAAAAGAATACAACCTTCAATATGGATTGCATCTCAACTTCAAGAAAACAAAAATTCTTACCATTGTACTGATAGGAAATATCTTGATAGCTGAGAAAAGATGGAAATTGTCAACAAAGTTAATGAGAGTTAGAGAGAGAGTTGAAATTGATTTATCTTAATTGAAGCCACAATCAAGTAGTCAGTCTATCAGGAGATGCATTGTTCTGGGAAAGTCTGATGTCAGGGACCTCTCCAAATTATTGAGGATACTGGAAAAATTTGCCATTAGGGACCTCTGCAAATTATTAAGGAACAATAATGTCAGTTTCGAGACTAAAGTGTGTCTGATTCAGGCCACACATGGCCTTATCACTCACTTGTTATGTTGCTGAGAGCTGGGCAGTGAATAAGAATGACTGAATAATTGATGCCTTTAAACTCTGGTGTTGGAGAAGAGAACTGAGCATCTCAAAAGAGCAAACAGATATGGCTTGGAGAAGGTGTAGCCAGAGTGCTCTTTGGAGACAAAGATGATAAAGCTTCGTCTCACATACTTTGGACATGTTACTAGAAGAGACTAATCATTGGAGAGGGATATCATTCTTGGGAAGTGGAGGGATGGAAAAGGAGAGGAAGAGTCTCAGTTAGATGGATTGACACAGTGACTGTAGCAATGGACTAAAGTATGTCAGAGATTGTGACGATGTCACAGGATAGACAAGGTTGTTCATAGGTTTTCTGGGAGTCATAATTGCTTCCAAAACATCTAACAACAACTTAAACAAGAGATCAGAAATTAATGGATGTAGATTTCTGTATTTTGATAGAAAGTAAAGATTTTAGAGTAAGGATTCCTAATTTGAATTCTGGCTTTCTTTATTCATTTTGAGAACTATAGCAAATTACTCTCCCTTCTCTGAGACTTAGTAGTTTAATATGTAAAATGGTGAAAAAAAATCTGCCTAAAAGAATGGATATCATCTTTAAATCAGCAGTTAAATACGTTTATGGAGAAGAATGCCTTTACACAGTAAGTTCTTAATATTGCCATTCTTAACTTTTCTTTGAAGCATCTGTAGTGATTTATACATAATGCATGCCCAAAATATATTTGATGGAGTTATGAATCAAATATTTTATTATTTATGTCAACATCTTATTTTTTGTAGATGTGTAATGAAAGATACTTATAATAACTGGGTAAAGCACAGTAAAACTAATAAACCACTAATCAGCATTTCATTTGTATAAAGCTTAAATTATTGAACAAAAGTGGAAATAAAACCCCAGTGTGCACTACTTGACTGTTAAGAATTGAATTATCAAAGACATTTGGAGAAATATTTAGTAGAGCTTGTAACCAGTATACCTAAGTAGTTGTTGTTGTGTATCGTTCAGTCAGAACCAATCCATAGCGTATCCTTGGGTAGGTTTTCAGAGGCATTTTCAGGAGATTGTCCATCCTTTTCTTGTGGAGAAGCTGGTGGACTTAAACAGCAAAATTTTAGGATTACACACAATTTCTTGCCACTAGGCCACCAGTGCTCCCTAAGTAGCTGTAGAGATTACAATTTTTTCGTTTCAGAAAACCACACTCTTTTTCGAATGCCTAAACCTTATTTTAGAGAACAATTCCAATAAACTGACAATGTACAAAATCTAGAAGTTATATTGAAGTACAGGGCAGAGAAAATAAATTATCATGGGCTTCATGTCAACTTTGTACTAGGAACTACATTAATTATAGTAGATTTTCGATCTTGTTTAATTCTCTCCACCACCCTGTGAGACAAATATAATTATCTCTTTTTCTTATAGATTAGGAAACATATGTTGAAATAATAACTTAAATTCTCAACTTACAAAACTAGTGAGTAAAGGAATTGGCATTGGTACTCAGATGTATTTTACTCCAAATATTATTCTATTAGAAATATTGGAAGAAAGATACATACATAAATCGAAAGGAGAGAATTTTAGAGCTTCAGTTAAACAGTGCTTAAACATACTGATATTTTACAAAACATGGTAGAGACATACTGGGAAAATAAATTCGTCCAAAATTAATAGCCGTTGAGTTGGAACTGACTTATTGCTGACCTTCCAGTGGCTTTTCAGAGGCTGTAAATCTCACTGGAGACGATTGCACATCTTACTCCTGTGGAACAGCTGGTGGATTCAAACCATCTGTCTCTTCAGTTGGCAGGGCAACTTGTTACCCATTAGGTCATATACATTCATTTTTGTGTTTTGTTTTATAATTTTGCTACAACATCCTGAGAAGTTTTCTTTCCCTCTACATTTTCCCTCTCTTTCTTGTATTTTAATTTGAGTGAATACTCACAATGAAAATTATTTTCTATTGAACTATCAATATATATTTGATTTTGTAGCTTTGTCTACAACATAATCACATTTTTCCTACTCCTTCTTATAGTTCTTATTTCCATTAATCTTTCTATTTTACCCCTCCCTGGCTTCAGGACTTGAGCAAACGCTAATCTCTTCATCTTGCCTGACTGCCTATATGCTTACTACTGACTTAACTTCTAATGTCTTTTCTGTCTTCCCTTTCTTTAGTGGCTCCATGCTAATCATCCCTTTGTTGTTATTGTATGTTGCCTTTCTTTTTACCCTGAGTGATATGTGAATATTATAATTGTAATTGTTAGTGCCTTTGTATGGAATATTACTTAGTATCAATGTGAATGACCTTGTCCTACCTTGTGCAAGCCTCATGACTACCACCACACTCATGTTTGCAACTGAAACTCTTCATTTTTTAAATAAATACTGTGATTTTAACAAAAGTTTGCAGACAATTTGAATTTTTCATTCATTCATGGTTGTACATTTTCCTCCCTAGCCACCTCCCTCAGTTCATACCGCCAGTCCACTTTGCTATGTCCTCTTATTCTGAACTGTTGTCATACAAATAACACTTAACGTATGTTCCTTTTAAACAGTTTTTTTCTTTTTCTGTCCTAACGAAGTATTCATTACTTATCCCCTCTTTTCTTAGTTTCCCTCTAACCTCCATCCTCATCCTGTTTAAAAAGGGACATTATGCAGTATTTGTCCTTTTGTGACTTAGATATTCCACTCATTATTATATTCTTCATTTTGAGTCTTTCCAAATCATCAAATGTATGTATGTATTATCTATTTGCTAAATTTATCTTTTAATCAACAAAATTTGATCAGCTGGAATTTAAAGCTTTTAAGAATGCATATGTCATTGTTGTTGTTATTAGGTGCTATCAAGCTGACATTGACTCATAGCTACTTTATGAATAAATCTGAACGTTGCTGTATCCAATGCTCTCCTCATGATCTCAGAGACACTCGAGGCCATTGTTAAGTCACAGTGTCAAAATTTTTCTGAGATCTTCTTCTATTTATCTGACCCTCCGCTTTTATCAACATTATGTGAGAATTCACCTAAAGCCTGATATTTAACTATTTAAATTTCACTCTGATATATATTCTAAAAGGAGTATAAATTAAGGCCATCTTGCTGTAACACAAAATCAATTGAACAGTAAAACTGAATAATCTCAGGACGGGACTATTTTAGAGATTGTCAGACAAGTGATCTCATATTGCCAAAAATGCTTTTAAAGGCAAAGATTTAAAAAAAAAATGTGGTTGAATAGATTACATTAAATGGATAATTTCTAGATACAGGTATATAAGTTATATAAATATTTTATTGGTGCCACTATATGTTTTAAGAAGTATGAAGAGAAGTAAATCATTAATCATATTAAATTTAAACCTACAGATAATTCTTTATCTTATAATGAAATTAACCAGAAAGGTAAATTTTCAGTGATCACTTAAAAAAAATATTATCCTTGCCTTTCCTGTTAAACACTGTGTTGTTACCAAAGCAACTGTTGGCTCATAACAATCACTTGGCAGAAATATATAAATATGACACCATATTACTCAAACTCTAGAATTCTCACCCTTATAGTATGTGGTCCTTTGAAGTATAATGTACAAAGAAGCCCATGAAGAAATGAGATTATTAAATTGTGTTAATATCACATAAATTGTAACATCAATTAAAATTATGAACACTTTTCAGTAGCTCAAATGGTAAGGAACTGAACAAGAGTCCTGCAGAAGCTACACAATTAAAGAATTTTCATAATCTGCAGAGAACTAAATGCTGTCAATAATGAAGTGAGCTACAGGCAGATTGTCCCCCCAAGCGAACTTTGGATAAGACATATTGAAACAATGCTTGCAGCATTGTGAGATCTAAAGTTCAGATTAAATCTTGACCAGATCCTTAACACCCCCCCCCCAAAATTTTGAGGTAAAATATATGAGTGTGTTTTTAAGTCTTCAAGATTGTGGTTATAATGTAACATGATAATAAGTAAGTAATACATATCACACATGCTTCTGATTTCAGACATTTTTATCACTTTGCAATTATTAGCTCTACTTCAGAGAGCTGGATACAGAATCAGTGTGTTAGAATTAGTGAGACTTGGACTGTATAAGGGTTGCTATGGGTCGTAGGTGACCTGATGGCACATAACAACAACAACAACAACCTATTTTTAGCTTATAATAAAAAAGGTATGAATACATTAGATGCAAGTAAAATTTATCCATTAAATATCAATAGAACAGAACATGGAGAAAGAACTTCCAGAAATTCAAGATGGATTCAGAAAAGACCGTGAAACAAGGGATATCATTGTTGAAGTTATATGGGTCTTGGGTGAAAGCAGAGAACGTTGTTGTTATATGCCATTAAGTCAACAAGTACTCATAGTGAGTGACCTTATGCACAATAGACCTGATATATATGAAGCTAATTTTGTTGTCTCTGACACACCTACCTTTATTACCCTAGTTACTGTGTCAATCCATCTCCTTCAAGGTCTTGCTCTCTTGCACCGTCCCTCTACGCTTCCAAGCATGATGTTCTTCATCAAGGGCTTGCCCCTTCTGACCACATGCTCAAACTGTCTGAGATGAAGCCTCAAAAGCCTTGCCACCAATGAAAAGCTTGGTTTCACCTGCTCCTGAACAGTCATGTTAGTTCTCTTAGCAGTCCATAGTATGTTCAATACTCTTCTATAGCACCACAGCTTAAACACAACAATTTTTATTCTGTCATATTTGGTCATTGTCCAGCTCTCTGATGTATAACACATAATTGTGAAGACCTTGGCTTGGATCAGCCACGTCTTAGTCTCTAGACAGACATAGTTGCTTCTCTGTACTCTGGAGAGATCCTTGAAAGCAGGTTTTCCTAATGCAATTCATCTTTTGATTTCCTGATTGCTGATGCCAAGAAGGTTGGTTGTGGAACCAAGCAAGCTGAAGTAGTTAACAATCTCAATCTCTTCTCTATCTCTCCTGGTGCTTCCAATTGACCCAGCAGTGAGAACTTTTGTTTTCTTGATTTTGAGCTTAAATCCATATTGCAGACTACAGACCTTGACCTTCTGCAAAGAATACTTCAGGTTCTCCTAGTTTAAGCAAGCAGGTTTGTGTCATTTGCATAATCCAGGTTATGATGAGTCTTCCTCCAATCCTGATGCCATATTTCACTTCATAAAGTCTATCCTTCAGAATGATGTTTTACACTTAGATTGAAAATATATGGAGACAGGACACATCTTGATGCTTTCCTTTTCTGATTTTGAACTATGGAATGTTCCCTTGCTCTGTTTTGATGACTGCCTCCTGGATCAAGTTTTGAATAAGCACAACAAGGTGTTCTGGTATTCCTGTTTTTCTCAATGTTACCCAGAATTTGTTATGATGCACACAGTAAAATGCTTTTGCAGAGTCAATGAAACACAAATAGACATTCCTTCAATGCTCTCTGCTGGTGCCATAGCCTCTTCTAAACCTGGCTTATTTTTATGGTAGTCCTCTGTGAAATGTACTGTCCCAGTCATTTTATGATAATCTTTAGCAGGATTTTGCTTGCATGTGGTATTAGTGATATCGTTTGATAATTTCCATACTTGGTCAGATCACCATTTTTTGCAATGGGAATAAATATAGATCTTTTCCAGTCTGTTGGCCAGGTGGTCATCCTCCAGATTTCTTGGTACAACCTGGTGAGCACATCTGGGGCTGCATCTGTTTTTTTAAATATGTCAACTGGTATCCCATCAATTCCAGGAGCCTTGATTTTTGTGAATTCCTTCAAAGCAGCTTGAACTTCCTCATTCATCACCATTTCCTCTTGGTCATATGTTGTTTCATGAATTTTATTCTGTGTTAGCCAATTATTTTTGGTAAAGTGACTCTATATAGTTCTCTCATCTTTTTTTGATGCTTCTTGTATCATAAATAATTCCACCCATAATACCCAAAGCAGAGAATACTTGTACTTAACTGATTTTGCAAAGGCATTTGACTGTGTGGATACTAATTAATTATGGCTGATATTAAAAAGAATGAGACTTGTGTTCTTGCAAAATCTACATGTAGATCCAGAGGTTGTTGTTGTTTTTTGGTGCCATCAAGTCATAGATGACTCATAGAGACCCTATGAATGAACAGCCTGAGCACTGTTCGTACATAGAGTTTCCGGAGGCAAGCCATTTCAGAAGTGGATGCCGCTCCTGCTTCCAGTTGTGTGTGTGTATATATATATATACACACACGTGCACATAAGAAAGAGTGTGTGTGTGTGTGTGTGTGTGTGTGTGTGTGTGTGTATCTCCAGGCAATCTCCTCCTTTGCTATTAATTGCCTTTGAAAACCCACCACAGGGTTGGTTCTGACTCTATGGTACACAGCAACATATATACTTATCAGGAGCATTATATATATATATATATATATATATATATATACACACACACACACACATATATCTCAGGAGCATTATGTGTGTGTGTATGTATATATATGTTCTGTTAGGGACCTCTCTAAAATTCTCAAGAGCAACGGTATCTCTCTGGAGAGTAAGGTGTGCCTGATACAGGCTGTGGTCTTTGCAATCACTTGTTATGCAACAGAGAGTTGGACAATGACTAGGGAGGACAGAAAGAGAATGGATGCCTTTGAGCTGTGGTGCTGGAGAAGCATATTGAATGTAACCTTAACTGCCAAGAAAACAAACAGATTCACCCTGGAGAGGGTTAAACCAGGCTGCTCCTTGGAGGCAAAGATTCTGGGGCTTCGTCTGACATACTTTGGACATGTTGTAAGGAGAGACAGGTCCTTAGAGAGGGAAATCATGCTTGGTAGGGTGGAGGGACAAAACAGAAGGGGAAGGCCCTCTATGAGGTGGATTGATTCTGTGACTGGGGTTATCAGTATGGGTGTGTCAGAGGCAATGCGATTGGCACAGGATAGAGCAGGATTTAGGGCTGTTGTACATAGAGTTGCTTTGAGTTGCAAACGACTCGATGGCACATAACAACAACAACAACAACAACAACAATATATATGTGTGTATGTGTGTGTGTGTGTGTGTGTGTGTGTATGTGTGTGTGTGTATATAAATCAGGAGTGGCATCCACTTCCTAAACACCACCCATGCCTCAGGAAAATCTATGAACTTTGATAAATGTTGGTAGTCAGGCTTCAGGCCTTTTGTTCGTAGGGTCGCTATGAGTTGTGCTTGACTCAAAGGCAATCAACAACAACAACATATTTATTTAATGTCCCTTATAGTTAATGTTTCTCAGTTGTGTTATTTGTGTAATAAAATCACGAGGTAAATAAGATTATGTTAACTTGGACAAATTGCTTCAGTCGTTCATCCTGGATTTCCTAAGTCAAGAAATAAAATTTGAGATAATGAAGTTACCAATGTCATAAAATTTGGTGAATATAAAAATTAATTATGCATGAATGAATATCTTACCATATAACCATATGTGTGAACTCAGTAAGGTAGATACTTATAACTGGTGCTTGTAAATTAGTGGTGGTGGTGGTGGTGGTGGCGGTTGTGTACCATTGCGTCAGAACTGACCCAATTTTCAGAGGTAGTTAATCCCACGGTAGGAGATTGCTCTTCATTCCCATGAGGAGCAGCTGGTGAATTAAAACGACCTACCTTCGAGATTGCAATACAGCTTCTTGCCGCTGAAAAGGTGACCCTGGAGGACATTATGCTGAGTAAAATATCTCAGTCACAAAAGGACAAATACTGCATGTACCACTGTTTGTAGAAAGTGACTGACATCAGGGTCGTGGTAAGACTGAGAAAAACTGGATAGATTATGTATACTGTATTGAAACAGATGAGGAAGAGAAGAGTTTAAAAGTGATATATGATAGCGTATTATGATTATCACAGGAATCCAGAATTAAGGTTGCATACTGGAGTGCATTTGGGGTAGGGGGATGCGGGGAATTGTATACCAACGAAGAATTCATCTTTTACTTTTCAAAGTAAGGAGCAAATTGGGGGAGAGAGGTAAAGAAAAAAGCGCAACAATGAATGAATG
>NW_006399785.1:5622233-5625265 GCF_000299155.1 Elephantulus edwardii
GATGGGTGTGTCAGAGGTGGTGCAGTTGGCACAGGATAGAGCAGGGTTTAGGGCTGTTGTCCATAGGGTCGCTATGAGTCGGAAACGACTCGACGGCACATAACAACAACAACAAAGGGTTTTTATTTTCTCAAAGAATATTTTTTAAACTAGAAAGAATCCTACCAATTAAAAAAATCCAATTGTCAAAGTATTGGCTTTCAGTACTAATTGATTGTGTTTTAAAGCTTACCAAAAACTTTCAGCAGCGCTGAAACTATCAACTCAGACATTTGTTATGAAACACTAGGGTTATGAGTTATGTAAAAAAGATGTAAATTTTTCTTCAGATAAGGGAAAATGCTTTGAAAGTTTATCAGTGATTCCTGATTATTCTCAGTTATACTCTGGAAATGATTGCCAATTTATTGGCCATCATGAAATTTGTTGAATTTCACTTGTGACATTCATCTGCAGGTATAACCAGATAAAATTAAGCTTGAGAAAATTGTTGCCATGTAAATAATTTGTTATTCCTCCCTGCTATCCTCCAATTAATTTCACATTGACAGCTAAAATAATCTGTTAGTAAATATATTAAAAGAGCACAATGTGTGACAAAACAGGGTCCATGTTACAGCATGAAAAAGCCACTACAGACTTGACAAGAAAATAGACCTCACCAAGAAAAATCAAACACAGCATCATTCAAACACTAGAATAAAATGGAAAAAAAATAAGCCTACTCAAAAGGAGTTTTAGCACCAGAGTCTACTCTGGTATACAGAAGTCAACAATCTACTTACCAGAGTTTGTGGTCTCACTTGAGGGCTGTAAGGGTGCACAGACTTCCACAAGTGATGTTGTTTTTGTTGTTAGGTGTTGTTGAGTAGAGTACAACCCATAGCAAGCAACAAATCTGAATTCTGTCCTGTCCAATGTCATTCTCACAATTACTGACACACTAGATCCCATTGCAGCAGTCACCATGTCAATTCACCTGGTCAAAGGTCACCCTCTCTTTTGTTGACCCTCTGCCTTTCTGAGAATCATGCTCTTCTTCAAGAAATACCCCCTACTAACAACAGGGTCGAAGTACGTGAGATAAATCTTTATCATCTTGCCTCCAAAAAGCACTATGGCCACACTTTCACCAAGACATAATTGTTTGTTGTTTTGACAATCTATAGGACGCTCAGTGCTCTTCAATGCCACAGCTCGACAACATCAATTGTTCTTCTGTTACCCTTACTAATTGTCTAACTCTCAGATGCATAGCAAGTGATCAGAAAGACTATAACCTGAGTCAGACACAAGTTAGTTCTCAAAATGACATCATCACTCCTCAAAAATTTGAAGAAGTCCCTAACTGCAGACTTTCCCAATGCAAGAATTTTATCTTACTTGGATCCACAATCCACACCTTCTGAAAATAAGAATTTTTGTTTTCTAGATGTTGAGATGCAATCTACATTATTATTGTTGTTGATGATTGCCTTCCAGCTGAGCATGGCTAATTAGAACCCTATGAACAAAAGGCCTGAAGCCTTTCTATAACTATAGATATTATCAAAGTACATAGAGTTTCCAGAGGCTGTAATTTTTTTTATCTTCTGCCACATGCATTCCAGGTAACACTCACTTTCAGCAAGCAAGGCTGTTTCATGTGCAAAATGAAGGTTGTTAATGAGTCTTCTTCTAATTCTGATGCTGCATTCTTCTTTACAGAGTCCAACTTCTTAAATAATTTTCTCAGAATACAGATTGAATAGGAGAAAGAATACATCTCTGATAAACATCTTTCTTAATTTTAAACCATGTAATGTTCCCTTGTTCTGTTTGCCTAACATGCTCTTGATCTGGGTATTAGTTTTACATGAGCACGATTGAGTGTTCTGGGAATTCCCATTCTTCTCAATGTTAGCTATAATTTGCTATGATCCACACAGTCAAATGCCACTACATACTAAATAAAGCACAAATAGATATTCTTCTTTTATTCTTTGTTTTAAGCTAGAATACATCTGGCTTCAGCAGTGATATCATTGGTGTCATGGCCTCTTTTAAACTTTGTTTAAATATCAGGCAGGCAATTCTTTGATCTCTAGCAACATTTTGCTTTCACGTGATGTTAATAATATTTTGCTAATTTCCACTTTCTCTTAGCTCCTCTGTCATGGGGATTGGAAAAAAATATGGATTTCCTCCAGTGAGTTATATTTAGTAGGTTTTGCTAACTATAAAGTAGTAAGTCTGAATTGTAAGTCTCCTACAACTCGTAACAACCCTATGGTAACAGATCAGAAACTTGCCTTATCTTGTATCACCTTTATTACCTTTGACATGCTTGAGTTTATTGTTACAATCACTGTGTCAATCTAATTCCTTGAGGATTGCCTCTCAGTGGCTCTCTGCCTTTGTCAATATGGCCCCAAAACTGGTCCATTCTGACAACATGACTAAAGTGTATGAGACAAAGTTTCACAATCATTGACATTCCTTCAAGACAGAGGTGTTGTTCTTTTGGCAACGCATGATATAGAAAATGCTCTTTTCCAACTCCACAATTTGAAGACATTAACTATATAATTCATTCATCCATATTGTCCTATTATTAGATACATAATAGATAACTGAATATATCATGGCTTGAATTAAGCATACCTTAATCTTTATGCTAAAGGTCAGGTATAAATACACACACACATTTAAATAAACTGTTAGTGTTGTTAAGTGCATCGAGTCGTAGACTACTCATAGTGACCCTATAAATGAAAGACCTGAGTACTGTTCATAGTTTCTGGAGGCAAGCTTTCAAGCTTGTTTTAATTGGGAAGCTCCACCAAGCACTGTCCACTCTAGGTAACCATTATCACATTTGGCACATCAGAATCACAGTGTTTAGCATCACAGCAACCATGAGTTACCTCTGTACAGCAATGCACTGACCAGTGCTGTCCTGCTTAGAAAAATGACATTTGCCTCACTTCCCCTAGTGAATCCACATTCTGCCCTGCACCTCAATCACTCCAGCCACAGCTTCTGTAGAACCA
>NW_006399785.1:5625416-5639240 GCF_000299155.1 Elephantulus edwardii
ACACCTAATTTCTTTTTTATAAATTTTATTAATTTTAATGAATATTTACAGAGATTTTGGATTTCTATTCATTCGTTGCTGCACTTTTCTCCATGCCCACTCCTCCCCGCAGTTCCCTCTTCTATTTGAAAAAGTAAAAGAAATATTCCTTCATTGGTATACAATCCACCCGCCCCCATGACTTTTGTCATGCTGCCTACCCCATTCCATCCAAAAAAAGGAATATTGTTTGCATGGCAACAGTCCAGAATAAGAGCTGCATAGCAAAGTGGATGACTAGGGGTGGGAAGTGGGTAGGGTGGGGAATGGGTGGGTGGGGAGGGTGGAAATTGTGCAATAATGAGAGTTTCTTTTCAAAGAGAAAAGCATACTGAGGATGGGTGGGTAATGAGGAAAATATGCAATGGTGAATTAATAGAATACCAAGTACTCTATAAACTCATGTTAAAAACTCAATGAAAATTAAGAAAAATTTAAAAAAAGAAATAATGCTTCTTGTCTACAGCCAGAAAGGCTTTGAAACAAACTCCTCTAGTGAAGCCCAGAATAACAGTGGCAGACCAGCTGGTAATAAATGACCGTAATAGATGAAATAAAGAACTCTAGCCACAAAGACACTTCAGAAACATTTAGACATTGAGAAATCAAGCCAAGATGAATAGATGATGTAATCCACGGTATGATAACAGCTCTCTGTGTCAGGTGTACTTCTGACGGGTTTATGAGGACAACCTTTCTCTGAAGGTCAGTCCTAGACAGAAGGGCGACAGTATGTTCCTGAGAAACTTCCTTAAATGTGCTAAGGTTTCTCTACTAAATACTAATAGTACTGAAACCATTACATTAACCAGAAGAAAGTAACCAAAATGAACCTATTTTTAAAATGTTATCTTCACTTTGGTGAAATTTTAAAGTCTTAACATATAATGAACCCTTACTACAGGCTTTCTAAAAGTAATGAATCCTTCAATTGTTAGGAAGATGAAGTATATTAGGTTTGAGGATAATGTTTATTTTCTTAACAACCTATATTCCCAGCACAGCTATAGAAGAGTTTGATGGTTGGTAGAGTCCAGCTGTTGTTCACTCCAAGCTGGTAAATATTTTGAGCTAGAAATTTGTTAGGATCCCCTCTCAGAATGTAAAAATAAATAGAAATTTTTCTTTGTTATAAAATGTTTAAAGTTTTGTTGGCAGGAGATTAAATCAATAATCAATTAATTAGTGTTTGCTGAGATCCTATTCTGTGCCACATCACATTTAAGCACTTTCCATTATCAAATAATTTAATTATGAGAAAAACAGTTTATTGTGTTTTTGTCCTCACTTTATGGATAAGAAAACAGATCCAAAGGGCTTTAAAAATGTTATTCCACATTGAACCATTACTCCACCTTTTCAATGTGGATCAATAATGATTAATTTTACAAAACACAATATATGGGAATGATTGCATGAAACACACTGTGATTAAAAGAATGAACGAAACACAAGATATGTATACAAGCAAAGCAAAATGTATACAATTTTGTATGGAAACCAATATAGAATAAAAATCATTTTTTAAAAAGGAAAAATAATTGTTCCAATTTGCCCATACTATATTTAAAGGAATTATAACTTTCATAGCTACATAGATTGATGGAGAAGGTAGAAGAATTGGAGTCAAGAAGAAAGCAGTTTGACTAAAAATTGGATTTACCATAATTACTATCAAAATACATTTGAATAAATTGTATGTAATATTCAAGCCATTGTTATCGCATGTGTAAAATGTGTTTAGTATAGTTTATAACTCATTATTTCATAATTAAAAAACAACCTAAAATATTATGAAATGCAACTTTAATAGGTATATTCAATATGTTAATGCCCCTCTACTGTCCTGGGAATAACAGCATATTTGCCCAGGAAGAATTAATCTTCAGATGAGTATTTAAAAAAATGATATTTTGGAGGATATCACCATCTATATAAATCTTGAGAGATTGGTTGGGTTTATATAGCACTGATGAGTCCTTTACATAGATATTTGAAAGAAATTTTACAAAACTACAGAGCAAAGATACTAAGATTTTTAATTCTGATGACATCTGTGTATAACTGTAGAACTTCTATTAATGTTACAGGAAGGACTTTGAAACTTTGAATTGAAGTTTTAGTAAAGATTATATAGCATGCCGTGGACTACTAAGAGAACAAGCAAATCTGTCTTGAAAGAATTGTAGCCAAAATGCTTCTTAGAAACAAGGATAGCAGGACTTTGTCTCACATGTCTTTGTGAAGCATGCTATCAGGTGGGTTCAGACCCCAGAGAAGGACATCACATTTAGTAACTTAGAGAATCAGAGAAAAAGAAGAAAGCCCTCAACAAGAAAAACTGACACATTAACTATAATAATGGGCTGAAACAGCAATGATTATGAGGGACGTACTGTGCCAGGCAATGTTTCATTTTGTTGAATACATGGTTTCTATAAATTGGAACTGACTTAGTAACACTAAACATATAACATCAAACAGATCTTATACATAAATGCACAAAGGTAAACCATTGATCAATTAATCAATTATCAGGAAATCAAAGAAGGATTTCACAACAGTTAATGTTCAAAGTCAATGAACTTATCAAACTGCATTGCAATGCCAGAGATGCACAGTTCGAATCCACCAGATACTCTGCTGGAGAAGGAGGGACAATTTCTTCCTGTACCAGTCAGATCCAATTTGATGGTACACACACAAAAAAATAATAAAATAAAATTAAAAATAAAAATATTCATAAAAATATTTGATAAATAAAAAAATGAATTTATAAAAAATACATATAGTATAGGAATGTTGTATAGGTAAAAATGTTTCATGTTAATAATGTATAACAGAGCTGCACATCTCTTAGCAATTGGTGTATATGATTAAAGTCACATGATTCAATTATAAAATATTTAAAATGTTGAAATTCCCAGCATTGGTGATATATGGATCAACAATTCTCATACGCTATTTGTGGTAGTATAAAAATTTACTACAGGATGTATTTAAATGCATAACCTCTTTGTGAATATTTTTCCATTCCTAAACATAAGTGATTTATCTTTCTTTATGTCCTGGTTATTTAGATGACTGCTGCTTATGGATTGAAGTACAATGAAAAGCTTGACACCTCAAATATTTCCTCTGTGATGTCGCTTATTGGTCTAGTTGTAAGGATTTTTGTTTTCTCTATGTTAGAGGTAATCCATACTAATACTTACAGTCTTAACGCTTCTTCAGTTAGTACTTCAATTCATTTTCACTGTCAGCAAAGTTGTTTCACCTGCATCTCACATGTTGTTAATGATTTATTTTCTCCAATCACAATGTCACATTCTTCTGCATATAGCCCAACTTCTTGGGTAATTTACTCAGTATACAGTTTGAAGAAGTATGGTGGGAGGACACAAGTCTGATGCACACCTTTCCTGATATTACAGTACACTATTAACTTCTGTTCCACACAAAGGGCCGTGTTGGGTTACGCATAATATCTCTAAAGTGCAATTAAGTGACTTGAATTTATATTCTTGGTAATTATATACTAAATTTGTTATGATTCACAACTGATTTCAAGAAGACATTCACTTTCTTTTAAGATCACATTAACAAGAAGCCTTAATTATTATCAGAGCTGTGTCTTGACCAGAAAATGTTTTTTAAAAAACAATAGCATATATGAATCTGTGAATTTGATGTAATGTGAATGATATGTTGAGCTTCATTATAACCATATAGTTTTCTTGGATTTTATAACTTTTTATTTTAAAATTTTTATTTGAAACGGTTT
This sequence comes from Elephantulus edwardii, assembly GCF_000299155.1. NCBI lineage: Eukaryota > Metazoa > Chordata > Mammalia > Macroscelidea > Macroscelididae > Elephantulus > Elephantulus edwardii. Next base: position 5,629,240 of record NW_006399785.1, read on the forward strand.
GCTTACACAGTTTGTACTCTTCATTGACATTGTGTTTCATACAATCATGACCATTCATTATGTTCTATGTAATTAATCACCATTGAACTATGCCCACCATTACCCTGTCTTTTCAGATCCCCTCCAGATCATTCATGTTTAGTTTACCCTCTTCTTTCACCCACCAAAGTGTGCAAACTGTGATTTCTACTCGACCTCTGCAGAGTGCTGAAGAGCAATGATGTCAGTCTAGATACAAAGGTGTGCCTAATCCAGGCCATGGTCTTCTCAATTACTTGTTATGCTTCGGAGAGTTGGGCAATGACTAAAGATGACAGGAGAAGAATACATGCCTTCAATTTGGAGAAGAGTTTTGAACATACCATGGGCTTCCAAGAAAACAAATAGGTTTGTCTTGGAGAGGGTGAAACAAAGTCTCTCCTTGGAGGCTAGGATTTTGAAGTTCTTCACTTACTTTGTGCATGTGTCTAGGAGAGACAAGTCCTTGGAGAAGGACATCATGCTTGGAAGGGTGGACAGACAGTGGATTGATGCAGTAACTGGGGTATTGGGGGTTGGTGTGTCACAATTAGTAAGACTGGCTCAAGACAGGGAAGGTACAGAGTTGCTGTACATAGGGTTGTTATACATCACAGGTGACTGGATGGCACATAACAGCAATAACATACTATGACAGGTTTGGAAACAGGAGTGACATCCACTTCCTAAATAACTTGCCTCCATAAACTCTATGAACTTTGATAAATGTCTATAGTTGTAAAAGGGCTTCAGGTCTTTTGTTCACAGGATCACTATGAGTTGTGCTTGACTCGAAGGAAATCAACAACAGCAACATCTTCACAGTGAAGGGATAATTTTATAACTTTTAATGTGCAGTCAGTAACATGTTGCTGCTGCTTCTGCTTCTTCTTCTTCTTCTTCTTCTTCTTCTTCTTCTTCTTCTTCTTCTTCCTCTTCTTTATAGTGAATATCTCAAAATTTTTAAAAAAGAATTTGCGTTTGTTTTTCTCTACCAAAAACGGAGGAAATTAATTTGAAACAACTTATGCAACAGCCAGCAGGACATTTGTTCCTGAAGGTGCATATTTGATGAAATGAATGGAAGTCCCTGGTATTTTATAAGGTGTGACTCTGTTTCAGAAAAAATAAAATATTTAAATAACTTTTAAAGTACTTAAGACTTGCTAAGCATGGACTATTTCACCAAAACCTTTCATTATTAGGATTCTAACATCATACCTGTTAGTGTTATTAGATTTTATTTTATCATTCTAGAATTTTGCTTTCTGTGGTATGTCTGGTTATTTGTTTGACAAGATTTTTTTGGCAGTGCACTGAAAGTTTAATAGCTAAGCATATGGGAGAGTGAGAGATTTTCCTCCTGTTAGTGGAGAAAGCCAAAGAATTGGGGAATGTTGCACAATTATGAACAGTATGGACTATTCAGAACATTTCACAAGATGGTTTCTATTACATGTGATAAACAGCCGAGTGGGTATATTTAAGTCTATGAAAAACTAACAATTCCATATTACCTCCATTTTTAGAAGATTCTCCTTTGTCCACATTTTGATCAGACATTTTGATTACCTGTTACTCTGTAGGTGGTCAGAGATGTAGACAGCTCAGTGTTCACACAAGGAAGAGTGATCCAGATGTAAAATACTGTTCAATGTGGGAGTGGTGTTGGTAAGACCTAACAGGGAGAGTTTATGAGAAAAGAGCCTGACTGAGTAGTTCAACTAAATAAATGTATTAATAAGTTACAGTGTTGCCAACCCAAAGGCAATCAGTTCAACTTCACCAGTTTCTTTGAGGTAGAAAGATGCACAACCTCTTTTCATTAGATTTACAGCCACTAAAAACATGCTGAAGGATCAGCTATGATTTAGTTCTGATTCTATGATATGTAACAACAACAGTAATATTCTATATCTTCTGTCTTCAGTTGTTACTAGATCTGTTTTGCGTCAACCTATTAGGATACATTGTTATAATATTTCATCACTTCACAGCTACATAATCTATTTAAAGGCCTTTGACAGTGTAGATCACAAACATTTGTGGCTAACCTTGAAAAGAGTGGGAATCCCAGAAGACCTGATTGTACTCAAAATCAGGAAAGGAGTGTGTCAGGATGCATCCTGTCTCCATACCGTTTCAATCTATGTGCAGAACAAATCATACCACGTGCTGATCTTTATAATGAGGAATATGGAATCAGGATTGGAAGAAGAATCATCAACAACGTACTTCATACAGATGATACCACTTTGCTCGCTGAATCTGAAGAGAACCTGAAGAGCTTGCTGCAGAGGGCCAAGAACTGTAGTCTTTAATATGAATTGAAACTCAATATCAAGAAGATTAAGATTCTTACCACTTGGCCAATTGGCAGAACCATGAAAGATGGAGAAGAAATTGAGATAGTTAACAACTTCAACTCATTTGGTTCCACAATCAACATTCTTGTTATCAGCAGCCAAGAACTCAAAAGGTGATTTGCTCTGGGGAAAGGTGCTGTGAAGGGCCTCTCCGAAGTGCTAAAGAGTAATGGTGCCAATCTGGGAACTAAGGTGCGCCTGATCCAGGCCATGGTCTTCACAATTATTTTCTATGCATCAGAGAGCTGGACAAGAACAAGAATTGACACAAGAATTGACTTCTTTCAGTTGTAGTGTCAGGGAACATTGTTGAACATGCCATGGATATCCAAGAGAAAAAAACAGGTTTATCATGGAAAGGGTGAAACCAGGCTGCTCTTTGGAGGCAAAGATTTTGAAGCTCCATGTCACATACTTTGGACACATATCCCTGGGGAGGGATATCATACTTGAAAGGGTGAAAAGATACTGCAGGAGATGAAGACACTGAATTAGATGGATTGGCACAGTACCTGGGGTAACGGGAGTAGCTTTGTCATTGGGACAATGAGACTGGCTGCTTATAGGGCAAAAATGACAGATATTGTATGTAAAGTTGCCATGAGTTGCAGGTGACTCGACATATAACAATAACTATAGCAATACAAACTTGATCAGGTATAAATTCTATGAACAACAAGCAGAAATTAAAAATTAGTTTGGAAATACAGATGAACTTAAGTTGGTAAATTGCACTCAATTACATACACACAGAGACACACACACACACATACAGGAGTGGCATCCACTTCCTAAACAACATGCTTCTGGCAACTCTATGAACTTTGAGAAATGATGACTGTTACAGAAAGGCTAAAGGTCTTTTGTTCACAGGGTCACTCTGAGTTGTGCTCCACTTTAGAGCAATCAACAACAACAATAACAATATATGTGTGTGTATACACACACACACACACACACATATATACATATAAACATTTATTTACTTATAAATGTCAATAGTTACAGGAAGGCTTCAGGCCTTTTGTTTACAGGGTTGCTATGAGTCATGCTCAACTCAAAGGCAATCATATGTTGGTACATAACAACAACAAATATACACACACACACATATATACATACATACAATCAAACAATATCACGCAAACCACACAAATATTAAATGGTCAATTTGTAACATATATGGCAAAGATATAACAGGGAGTGTGCATGCGAATGCACGTGCGCGCGCACATGCACACACACACACACACACATATAAAAAGTATGTTGACAGGATGTTTCCCTGACACTCTCTTTTCCTGATTCTCTAATAATGTACTGTTACAGTAGCGTTTTTTGGTATCATCTTCAGGAGGATTTCACTTGTGTACAATATTAATTACAGTGTTTGATAATTTACACAATTTGTCAGATCACCATTTTTTTAAAAAAATGGAAATAAACACATATCCTTCCATTCAGTTAGCCAGGCAGTTGTCGTCCAGATTTTTTTGGCACAAACTGGTGAGCACATCCGGGCCTGCATCTGTTTGTTGAACTATGTCAATTGATATCCCATAAATCCCTAGGGCTTTATTTACATTTTTATATCTCTAGATAGAAGATAGGTAAATAATCGTGTAGATTCATATAGAGATAGAAATATAGAGATAGAGATAGATATATAACAAGGAAGCTCTAGTGCCTAGAAGTAAGGAGTTGCTATTTATCCAAAGGCAATAGGTTCAAATTCACAAGCTGTTGCAAAAGAGAAAAATGAGGAATCTCCTTCTGTGCAATTAAGGGCACTGAAGCTTGCTAGAGTGTCAGCTATGAATCGAACACTAATTAAAAGCACATAATGACATATTTGAAAAATCTAAATGGTCTGATTCATATAAGAAAATTTTCCATTTCAACGTTGTGTGTGAAGCATAAAGCAATGAAAACCAACTATGATCTACAATGAGAAAGAGCTTGATTTTGCTTTGTAGTAGATTTCCTCTTGGGTTTATGTTGTTGTTTTTGTTGTTGACTGCCTTCAAGTCAAGCACTACTCATAGCGACCCTATAAACAAAAGGCCTGAAGCCCCTCTAAAACCATCAACATTTACCAATGTTCATAGAGTTTCTAGAGGCATGGTGTTTAGGAAGTGGATGTCACACCTGCTTCCATATAAGGCTACTTAAAGAATTGGAGCAGACTTCTTATTCTGTCATAGTTGGGGAGAGAAGGATTAACCCACTTTCATCAATAAGAATCTCTGTATTGTGAGACATAAGAAAGTTATACAGATCTGGGCTGATAAGAGACGAGACATTGTACAATTCAAAAGAAATTGTGTCCATGGATATAATTAATAAAATGTTTGGCCAATTAAGAATTAATGAAATTCCAGCATTATGGTACTATGTGGGTTCTCTCTTACTGCGGACGTGGGCATATTTCACAGTCAAGAAATATATTTTTAACAGTCTCTAGATAGTAAGGCTAGCACTATGGCTTTGAAAAATGGCAAGGGCAGGTGGAAAATTGTGAAGCTGTTTGCATAACTTCCCTAATGTTTATTTCTTAAATATAAATGGCCATTGTTATATCTATGAACATATTATTAAAAATGAGTCAGGGTTGTGAGTTAGAATACAAGCCATCTGGAGCCCACTGTGACAGTTCATCTTGCTGGGATTCTTCCACTCTTTATTTGATCCTTTATCTTTCTCAGCATGTTGTCCTTGTCCAATGACCTGCCTTTCCTGACAATATGCCCAAAGTATGTGCGATAAAGCTTCGCTGTCCTTGCCTCTCAGAATCACTCATGGAAATCTTCAATATCAACATGTCCTGTCATGTTTAAGGCACTCTGGTGGCTTAATAGCAATGAGTTCTGCTGCTAATTTAAAGGCAAGCAGTTCAAATCCACCAGTTAATTGGTGGAAGAAAGATGTGCAATCAGCTCCCATGAGATTTAATGCCTCTGAAAAACCCTCTGGAGGGTCAGCAATTGGTCAGATAGACTTAACAGTCCTCAACAATGGCAATTATATTTAGATCATTGGCCAACAAGCATCCTTTTACTCCCCATCTCACACTAAAAATGTGAATATGCTTTGTTTTATAGGTACCAAAACACAAGTATAATCTTCCTAGGGTCTGAAAGGAGTTGGATAGTTAGGTCAGCTTGAACCCCAGCTGGAGGTGGACTTTCAAGTCTTTCCTCTCTCTCCTGCTTTGATTACCATACAAAAAGGCAAAGGCATTTCTCTATTCACCTTGAGGAGCCCATCGTGCAGGTAATCCACAACAGGGAGTAAAATTGTAAGCAACGGAGCATGCCATCTGGTCGGAATATGCTGGAAAATCGTCAACTTTTTCATTTCAACAAAAGTAAAAGTCTATTAATTCAGCTTCTTGCTTGGCTGAGAAATAAATTCCACCAGTCTCAAATTGCATCTGGTTTACTACATATCTGGCTCTAATATGCACAATGAAAGCCAGCAATTTGGATGAAAATATTGTTCCTTTCTGAGATTTTAGCAATTGGAGGGAGAAATGGTGTTATGCATTTTTTTAAAATTCAGAACCCCTCCCTTTCATGGCTACACTGTATTCATCTGGAATGCACAGCCTCCTTGGATCATTCCTTGGGTGGTAACATACGGACTAAAAAGCTCTACATAAAAAATATATATATACATACATACATACATAATGGTGTGAAAGAAGATTCCTAAATCAGCACACCTGTCAATGGGACACTACGCTCAGATATTTATGATACCGGCTTTCTATGTTTGGCATTGGCAAGATCATTGTGTGTTTTGCTGTGAGATATAGCTTACTTGGAAGATCTCATGATACTTTCATACAGTTTGAATTGTACATTGCCTTCTGTGGCACCACAAATACATTATAAGAGTTTTCTACAAAACCAAGTTTTCCTTGGAAGAAAAAATGGTGCCACTTTGACCACTTTGACTTACAGAAGGAGTGATGATGGTGACATAATGAGGACAGACTCAAAGAAATAGAAACATACATTCTGCTGGTAGAGTAGGACAACAGAAATAAAAGAAATTCTTAATGAAATGTATTGTTGAATTAACCACAATAATGGATTCAAAATTCATAACAATTATGTGCATGGAGCAGAATTGAGAATGCTAGTATTTATAGATGAAGTTACCATTGTCCAGAGCCAAGTTGGCAACATATAACAATAAAAACAAGGTGTCTCTCTTGATAACATGTTTTTGGCTCCCTATTTTACATTATCTGTGGCACTGATGTGTCAAATGTGATAATGGTTACCCATGATGGACAGTGTTTGGGGGAGCTTCCCAACTAAAATAAGCTTATAAGAAGGAGTGGCATCCACTTCCGAAATAGCTTGCCTCCAGAAACCCTATGAACGTGGAGAAATGATGAAAGTTATTCAAGTGTTCAGGTCTTTCATTCATAGGGTTGCTGTGAGTCATCTATGACTGGACGGTACCTAACAACAATAATAATGTATTGCATTATACTGTGTTATATAAAAACATTTTATAACTATTCTGGCAAGGGGAAGGAACTATCTTTTTGGTTTTGGTTTGGTTTGCTTTTTTGTTTTTTTCATTTTCACAAGATAGATTTCACAACTTTAGGTATTAGATTTACATTTACAATAGAGAGAGAAGGAGTGTTTGGGAAATCTATATGTATGTGTATATATATATATATAGAATTGATACCTTTGAGCTGTGGTGCTGGAGAAGAGTATTGAGAGTACCATGGACTGCTAGAAAAACAAACAGATTCGTCCTGGAAAGGGTTAAACCTGGTGGCTCCTTGGAGGCAAGGATTCTGAGGCTCCATCTAACATACTTTAGACATGTTGTGAGGAGAGACCTGTCCTTGGAGAGGGACATCATGCTTGGAGGGTGGAGGGACAGCACAGGAGGGGAAGCCCCTCTATGAGGTGGATTGATTGAGTGACTGGGGTAATCGGGATGGGAGTGTTGGAGACAGTACGATTGGCACAGGACAGAGCAGAGTTTAGGGTCGCTATGAGTCGCAAGCGACTCGATGGCACATAACAACAACAACAACATATATTTTTATATCTATATATATAATGTGTGTGTGTGTTTTATCAATAGCAAAATAAACATTCACACTACCTCCTCACTAGTATATATCCACTGACAATGGACTTTCCAAAATTATGTTAAAATATTCACCTTTTGCTGCAAAGACATATGGGAATATGTCTATTAAATGCATATGGGAATATGTCCATTAAAATGTTGGTGCACTCCTTTTCTAACTTGATAGGGTAAGTACTGTTTTTTTAAAGTGTTTCCAGAATTTAATATGCTTTTAAATAATTTACAATATCATATTGATGCAGTTAGATGTCAGGGAATCAGTCATTTGCAACCCCAAGTGACCATATTTACAAGAAAATATAATGTTGTCCAGTCTTGAATCATCTTCATAAACTTTCATATGTTTTGGTTCATTGCTACATCCAAGAAGGTGTGCTTCAACCCTGAAGGCAGGTGGTTCCAGGCCACCAGTGCTCCATTGGAGAAGGACTGAAAATCTCCTACAGTGCCATGAACTGCCTCGGAAAACTTGTCTGAGGGTCAGCTGTGGCTTCGTTCTGTCTAGACAGTAGACAACATCAGCAAGAATCTTACTGTGGACTACTAAAAGAACCAAGGGATATGTTTGCATACAGTTATAGCCACAGGGTCGCTGTGAGTTGTCTATAACTTGACCACACTAAACAACAACAAAAAAGCACTGTTGGCTTAGTGGATTGAAAGTTATGCTACCAAGCCAAAGGTGGATAATTTTAATCTGTGGCCCTCAGGCCTGGTTATTTGTTTTTGGTCAAACATTCTTCTAAGTGGTATAGCCCTGGTCTGTCCAGTTGTTGTACAACGATAGCTCGTGGTTGCTGTTATGCTAAACACTGTGACACTAATGTGTCCAATGCGATAATGGTTACTTATGGTGGACAATGTTTGATGGTGCTACCCAGTTAAGACAAGCTTAGAAGCAGAGGTGGCATCTACTTCCATAAATAGCTTGCCTCCGAAAACCCTATGAACCTGGAGAAAGGATGAAAGTCACGCAAGTGTCGAGAACTTTTGTTCATAGGGCCTCTATGAGTAGCCTATGACTCGATGGCACTTAACAACAACTACAACATAGCCAGAGGACTCCGTGGATGCAAAAATGATAAAGCTTCATTTCTCATACTGTGGACATGCTGCTAGGAAAAGCAATTCCTTGGAAAGGGACAGAATGCTTGTAAATGTAAAGGTCAAAGAAAGAGAGCAGATCTCCAATGAAGTGGATTGACACAGAAACTGGGCTCAAGTGTATCAGAAACAATGATGATGGCACAGGGTACAACAGGGTTCAGATTTGTCATGCATAGGTCCTTATGAGTTGTACTCAATTTGATGACACGTAACAACAACAACTACCTTATCAAAATAAAAGATTCAAACCTCTTAAAATAATTTTAGAAAACATAGCAAGCTTTGACTTGCATTTCTCAAGGAATCTTTGTGCAAAATATCAAATGATACAGAAGTATCTAAAGAAGACAAAAGGAAAATAGTGAGTCACTCTACCAAAAATCATCATTTGACAGTGAAACTCTTCAGAAAGTAGGATATGATCAAGAACCAACTGTCCTGCAAAGAAGAAGTTCAAGCTGCACTGACAGCATGGGTAAAAAAGTAAGTCCCCTGGAATTGATGGAATATCAATATACATGCTTTAACAAATAGATGCCTCCCAGGATGTGTTTAGTAGTTTATGCCAAGAAATTTGCAAGACAGCTACCTGGTCAACTGACTAAAAGAGATTAATAATTGTTCCCATTTCCCCAAAAGGTAATTCAACAGAATGTGGAAATCATGAAACATATCATCAATATCATATTCAATTGAAATCAGTATGAAAACTATTCAAAGAATAGATGTAATTTTGCATCTGACAAGAAACTAAGGCTGGACCCAGAAGAGGCTGTGAAATGAGGGATATCATTGCTGTATCAGATGGATCCTTACTAAAAGCAGAGAATACCAGAAAGCGCTTTACTTGCATTTTATTGAGTATGCACAGGCATTAGACTATTTGGATCATAACACACGGTGGCTACAATTTGGGAGAACGGGACTCCCGAAACATTTAGTTGTGCTCATGGGAAAACCTTATACGGGACCAAAAAGTGTCTGTCCAAAGAAAACAAGGGAATATTTGATATACTTTAAAACCTGAAAACCTGTGTGTTATGGTTACTATGAATGGATGGCACATAGCAAACCAAAGAAACTTGAAAAAATATCAACAAAACATGCCATTATGTACCACCACGTCAACTGCAACTCGTAGTGACCCTGGTAAACGCAACACCCTTGAACCCTGCCCTACACCAAGCAAATCTCACTGTCTCCAACACTGCTGTGCCAAATTACCCAGTTATTGTGTCAGTTCATTTCATCTAGGGTTACCTTCTCGTGAGATGTCCCTACAACCTCCCAAATATAATGTTCTATGGGAAGCCAAACTTTATACCAATATTATATGAAAACCCTTGTTCAGGAATTGAAGGAATTACAGATATATAAGTT
>NW_006399785.1:5643280-5689804 GCF_000299155.1 Elephantulus edwardii
TTTTTGGCAACACCACAATTCATAGCCTTCACTTTCTTCAAAATTTCCTATAATCATCCAATTTTCACAATAATGTGATGGTACTGAAAATACCATGGCTTTGGCTAAGTGCACCTTGAGTATGAAATACCATCCTTGATCTTTAGAATTTTACAGACATCCTTAACAGAAGATCTGTCCAATACACTTGGCTCTATTGGCTAACCTCCCCAAGATTTCTGTGGATGTAAAATGTAGATTTAAGCAAAATGAAATTCCTTAAAACTTTGTTTTACTTTTGCTTGTTTATTTCTACTTATATTATTGGCCTTATTGTGAAGATTTTGGTTTTCTTGATGTTGAGGTGTACTAGTGAAGACTTCATCTGTGTTACTTGAGTGTCAAGTCTCAAAAGACTTGAGAGTCAAGTCTTCCTCATTTTCTGAAAGTCAGTTTGGATGGGATCTGAGAACTCTCTACAATCTCCTTATTCAGGTAACACCTTTCTCCCAGAACTGCATGGGCTACCTTAACCTCATCTTTCAGGAAAGGATATCTTAAGTCCCAAACCTGCTTCAGGCCCTCACCACCATATGAGATTAAGAAGAGATCTTTCCTGTCCGGACCTTGGAGTTATCACATTGTGTCAGCAATGTAAACAAAGACAGTAAGTCACAGAACTTAGCAGAAGCTCTGTGACCAGGATCTTCCCTCAGTATGGCCTCAAGCAAAAAATCTTTCCCTGAAGTTGGTACATGGGATTTGGACTTACATCCTCCTAAACAAGAGATGGACCACAGCATGAGAAACCAGTAGCAGTGTGTGATGTATTGCATTACAGAAATGACTTGTGATCGTAACAAGCAGAAAATGAGAAAAGAATGTTTGACCAAGTAGCCGTGTGTGCAAGGAATGGAGATGCAGCAGGGAAAGGGAAGAGACAAGTCACACGTGCTAGGCGGGGGTGGGAGGGAATGGCAGTGAATATATTGGTTATTTCTATAAGGGAAGTGTCTTTCATCTGCTAGGGAAAAATACTTTTCTGCCAGATATTGTCCTAACACTAAGCATCCAAATGAAGACAGACTAAGAAGAAGGATTGGCCATTCACTTCCAAAATGTAACAGGCCTTCAAAAATCCTATACACAGCAGAGCACGCGTAGAGTAGACTAACAGATATGGCAACTGAAGCTGAGTCCTTAAACTTGGCTATATAAATGAGGGGAAATAGTTGTAAGAAGAAATTAAAAAATTGGTATGTGGAATGTAATAAGTATGAATGCAAGAAAACTAAACATTTTAAAAGAAATTTTAAAGTTAAAAGACATTTTAAAGAAATGGAATGCATAAATATTGACATATTGTTAAGTGTCATAGAGTCATAGACAACTCATAGTGACCCAATGAACAAAAATTCTGAACAGTTGTATAAATTTCAGCATTTCTCAAAGTTCGTAGGGTTAACGGAGGCAAGCTATTTATGGAGGTGGATGCCGCTCCTGCTTCCAAGCTTGTTTTAATCGGGGAGCTCCATCAAACACTGTCCACCATGGGTAACCATTATTGCATTAGACACATCAGTTTCACAGTATTTAGCATCACAGCAACCACTAGTCATCTCTGTACAGCAAATGGACAGACCAGGGCTATATCATTTAGAAGAATGTTTTGCCAAAAACAATTAAAACCAGGCCTGAAAGCAACAGATTAAAATTATCCATCTTTGGCTTGGTAGCATAACTTTCAATCCACTAGGCCAACAGTGCTCTGTTGTTGTTGTTATTGTTGTTGTTGTTAAGTGCCGTCGAGTCATAGACTACTCATAGCGACCTTATGAACAAAAGATCTGAACACTTGTATAGCTTTCATCGTTTCTCCAAGTTCATAGAGTTTCCGGGGATAAGTTATTTGAACTGACATATTAAATACTAGCAAAATGAGATGGAATGGCCTGGGATATTTTGAATCCCATGATCATATGATCTATTATGCTGGAGATGAAAAGGTGAGAAAAAGATGGGGTCACTTTCATAGTTAAAAAGGTCATTTCTAGATCCATCTTAAAATACAATATTTTGAGTGGAAGGATAATATCCACAAACATACAAAGAAGACCTGTTAATACCACTATCTTTCAAATGTGTGTGCCTACAACCTTAAAGAGCCAAAGCGGAAGAAATAGATGATTTTGATCAAGTCTTGCAGTCAGAAATTGATCGAATATGTAACGAAGATGCATTAATAACAATGAGACTGGAATGCAAAAGTTGAGAACCAGACAGAAGGATCAGTAGTCAGAAAACATGGACTTGGTGACAGAAACAAGGCTGAGGATCGAATGATAATCAATGATTCATTAATAGCAAATTATTTTTATAAGAAACGTAAACACAGGCTATACACATGGATCTACCTGATGGGATGCACAGCAAACAGATCAATTACACCTGTGGAAGGAATCATTGAAGAAGTTCAATATCAGCAGTGAAAACTAGGCCAGGTGCTGATTGTGGAACAGATCATCAACTACTCATATGCAAATTCAAATTAAAGCTAAAGAAGGTTAAATCATATCCACAAGAGTTAAAATGTTACCTTGAGTCTATCCCCCATCAATTTAAAAACCAACTGAGGAGTAGGTTTGAGGTCTTGAACACTAATAAATGTATAAAACCATTATTGTAGAAAAAGTATAAGGATCCAAGAGGGATGGGAGAGGTTGGAAGCAGAGGGATAAGGATGTGCAGGGGGAGGGGGAGTTAATCATGGGGTTGTACAATTTGATTGGTGGGGGTATGAGAGAAATTGAAAAAAAACTTCATCTTGAAAGCAATGTATTTGAGTTTTGTAAATAAGACAGTAGAAAAGAAAAAAAAAATAAGTTAAGGAGCTTAATAGAAGGTTTCAAAGTGCAGTTCGGGAAGAGAAGGCAAAATATTACGATGAAATGTATGAGGATCTGGTATCAGAAAAATCAAAACTGTCGAATTCGCTCAGGATTTCCTAAGCTGAAGGAAATAAAGAACAAATTCAAGCCACGAGTTTCAATGCTCCAAAATGCTATGGGCAGAATATTGAATAATTCAGGAAGCATTAAAAGCAGTTGGAAGGAGTATACAGAGTCATTGTACCAAAAAGAATAGACTGATACAGAAGAATTTCAAGAAACAACCCATGGACAAGAGGCAATGACCATGAAGGAGGAAATTCAGTCTGCTCTGAAGGACTTGCAAAAATAAAATTCTAGGAATTGATGGGATAAGAGTCATATTTCAGCAAACAGATGCTGCCCTGGATGTGCTCACCAAGTTGTGCCAAGAAATCTGGAGGACAACTACTTGGCCAACTGACTGGAAGAGATCCATATTTATTCCCATTCCAAAACAAAAGATGATCTGACAGGGTGTGGAAATTATCGAACACCACTAAAATAACACACTAGCAGAAATCCAGCTGAAGATTATCCTGAAATGACTGAAACAATACATTGACAGAGAACTACCAGAAATACAATCTGGGTGTAGAAGAGGTCGTGGTACTAGAGACATTATTGCCAATGTCAGGCGGATCTTGGTAGAAAGCAGAGAGTACCAGAGAATGTGTTTCATTGACTATGCAAAAGCATTTGACTGTGTGTATCATAACAAATTTTGGCTAATCCTGAGGAAAATGGGAATCCTACAAACTTGATTGTGCTTATGCAAAACCTATTCTTGGACCAAGAAGCAGTATTCAGAACAGAGCAATGAAACACTGCATGGTTCAAAATCAGGAAAAGAGTGTGTCAGAGATGCATCCTGTTCCCATAAATTTTCAATCTGTATGCAGAACAGATCATTCAGGAGTCAGGGTTTTATGAGGTGGAATCTTGCATCAAGATTGGAAGGAGACTGGTAAACAACCTATGATATGCAGATGACACAACCTTGCTTGCTGAAACTGAGGAAGGACTGAAGCACTTGCTGCAGAAGGACAAGGACTCTAGTCTTCAATATGGATTGAAGTTCAGTATGAAGAAGACGAAGGTCCTCAAGATTGAGCTAATTGGCAGCACCATGATAGTTGGAGAAGAGATTGAGATGTTGGCAATTACAGCTTCCTCAACTCCACAATCAACACTCAAACACCAGCAGTTGGGAAATCAAAAGACAAATTGCATTGGGAAAATCTGCTGTCGTGGACCTCTCCAAAGTGCTGAAAAGCAACAACGTCAAACTAACAGTGCATGTAATCCAGGCTATGATCTTCTCAATTACTTGGTATGCTTCAAAGAGCTGAACAATGACTAAGGATAACAGAAGAATAGATGCCTTCAAGTAGTGGTGCTGGAGAAGAGTCTTGAACATACCATGGACTGCCAAGAAAACAACTAGGTCTGTCTTGAAGAGGGTGAAACCAAGTCTCTCCGTGGAGGCTAGGATTTTGAAGATCCATCAGACGTACATTGGGCACGTGGCCAGGAGAGACTGGTCCTTGGAGAAGGGCATCATGCTTGGAAAGGTGGAGGGATAGTGCAAGAAAGGAAGACCCTGGTTGAGATGATGGTTGGTTTGTTTTGTTTTGATTTTTATTTTTTGAGATATATATAGTTTTAATAAAACCCCCATGCACAATTAAACTTGATTAAAAGCTTGGAGAATGCTAAAAGAAGTGATGAGTCTAGGAAGCTGCAGAGCAGCAGGTTCAGGTGCGCCGTTTCCTGCAGTCAGCAAATGCTGTGGAAGGAATAGGCAGACATGACTTCACTTCAGCATTGGAGAAGCAAAGAAATTGTCTTGTTGTCCTAGGTTCGTGGCTCCCAAATCTGGGAGTGTTCTTGCTGAGGGTGGAGTAGTCTCTCTGTGACAGGGAACTAGATGAAGGAGTCTTGAGGAGCTGATGCTCGAGAGTGGTCACAGGCCCCAGTTAACTCACTTTGATAACTGGTGTCCGTGGTGTTGAAAAGGCATTTGAGTTTCAATGACATGCATGGGGTCAATGTTCTCTTGCTCTACCATCGTGAACTGACTCCAGTATTCCGGTGGCAGTGAAAGCAGATGCTCTACCAGCTTGGGTTGACGCTCAATGTCCTGTAACATTGTCACTGGATCTGGGTTGGGCACAGCATGAGCAATATTGTAGGCCCGAAGATTTTTTCTAGATTTGCAACATCCATCTTTGGGCTCTGAGCCACTCTCTGCAGGGGGATCATGAGAAAAGCTAATCTGTCCCCATTGGCTCGGGGTAGTTCACCCACTGCCTGGTACATGGCAGCAATGCTGTTGTCCTCATCTGTGATTTCTGCTGCTTCCATGAAAGTCTTATTTAGCCGAAAGGTCAGAAGAGACTCTTTAAGGTTTCAAAGGAAGTCTTCCAAAAGGCTACAAATAGCATGGGTGTCATCCATTTTGCTGAGAAAGGGTACAGTTTTCGCAAGAAGGAATTTCTCTTTCAGCTTTTACTGTACAGTCACAGCCTGAGATCCTATATAGGCCTGTTTCTGTCAGTCCTCTCTGCTCAATCTCATTTACACAGTGGACAACAATGGAGGGGATCGTCGGAGAAGTCCGGAACACAAAATCTGCCAGCATTCCCTCTCTGATCTTGACAGGTGTTCCTGTCAGGGTGGGAATGCAGGAAAAAGGACAACGGTCCCGACATTCTGGATGAAAGACCATAAAAGAGTGTTGGCACTTCAAGGACAGCTTGTAAAATTTTATCCACTTTCCACATGGAACAAAAGATTATGGTTTAATAACTGTCTTGGAGACAAAGCCATGCAAACACATCCCTCCATTACTGTGAGGCGTGCCAGCACTATGTGGCTCAGGTTTGGATTCCAGCTGCCTGCTGCTTGGGTGATCCAAGGTTATAAAGTACCTGTTTTCCTTCGGCTTCTGGCCCACTATGGAACAGTCTCAATCATGGACACGGCCTCAATAGGCCCACCATCATTGGCAACAGTTACTGTAGTTTATAGATTCATTCCCCTGGTCTACTGAGGAGCCCATAGGACAAGTTTTCTTTACAGGCCCAGGTGGACCATCAGTAAACTGTCGGCAACTGGAGCACGTCTTTTGTCTCTTCTTCAGTCTCAAAGTCTTTACCAAAGAAGAATCCCAATCCAGTGATTCATCGGTCTTGTCAAAGCTGAAATCTGATAATATGGAGCCAGATTCATCAATGGTAGAGAGTCTTTGTTCCCAGCTCTGCCATTGGATGGTTGGCCCCTGCTGAGAAAATCCAGAGCTGAATTTTGCTCTTCACTTAGTTGAATACTGCCAGCTGTGTCACACATGAACATTTCTCAAATCAGCTGAATCTGTCATTCCAGCTATTCGCAGTCAGCTTCAGCTCGCTGTCTCAATCAGATAGGTGTAGGGTATCTGGGGCGATGAGGGTTGATGTGTCAGAATTCATGAGACTGGCTCAGGACAGGGAAGGTTTTAGAGCTGCTGTCCACAGAGCTGTTATCCATTACAGGTGACTCAACAACAGATAAAAACAAAAACATACTATATTGGTTGTTTTTGTGGTTATTTTTTTTTTTCGTGGTGGTGGTGTTTTGCTTGTTTGTTTTAATTTAAACCTCATGTTTAGAATCAACAAGACTTTGGGGAGTGCCTTTGTATTTGTCATTTGTTATTATAATTTGGAGGGACATTTTTCTAAGTGGTACAGCATTTTTCTGTCAATATGTTATACTGAGATAACCTGGTGTTGCTTTGATGATTGAGCCATTGGGGTGTCAAATGTCATAATGGTTATGCATGCTGGACTGTGTTTGGTGGAGCTCCCAGTTTAAGACAGGTTTGGAAGCAGGAATGGCAGCCACTTCCTAAACAATGCCTCTGGGAACTCGAGGAACTTCGATAAATGACAATAGTTACAGAAAAGCTTCAGCCCTTTTGTTCATTGGGTCACTGTGAATTGTGCTCAACTTGACGGCAATCAACAACAGCAACATGTATTATAAGTTGTTAATGAACTTGCTAGAATTATAATGTTTTATTCATTTTCTTTCATATGGTAAACATACTCACATTATCTGCTCAGTATATGTATCAAAAAGTATGGTAAAAGGTTATCATACTTGCACACAATTTTCCTGATTTTATACTATGTAGCATCTCATTTTTCAGCTGAACTATAACTCTTATTATGTGTACAAACCTAATATGAGTGCAATGAAATCTTAAGGACTTCTGTTCTTCACAATTTATCCGGAATTTGTTATCACACATACAGTTGAATATTTCATACACTCTTCTAATCTAAACTTTTAAACTAGGTCCTCTTAATCCACTACTTACTTGTTTCTCATTACTAGAAAGAAGATACAAGAGTTGAATGAAAACTACACAAAGTATGCGTAAGTTGCACCAAGTCTTCTCATTCTAGCATGTGGATTTAATTATTATACTCTTATTTTGTTGTTATTAATTTTTTATATACTCATCAAAATATCTCTGAATTTTTTTGAAAGGTTCATTTAATAGGAATAATCAAGGGTTTGTTGCTTTTTTTTTTCTGGATACACAATTTAAAAAAAACAAAACAAAGAAACTCCAAACAACAACAACAACAACAAAACACCCACCCCCAAACACATACACACACACGCACAAGCGTGCAAACCAAGTCACTTGTCATTAATCTGATTGGGTCTTGGTAACCACCTCAACATCAGAGTAGAACTATGTTCCATAGATTTTCTAGTGGGTGCCTTTTCAGAAGCCGATTTACAGGGTTTTTTTATATTATAAAATACAGATATGGAAAAACCATCACTGTGGCTTTGTTATGGCTTATGCCAAAACATGGGCAATAGAGTAGCATGTGGACTCCCAACTTTTAAAGAATCTATCACCCTGATAGAGACAATTCAATTGAAAAAAAATTTTTAAATGAGAGGGAAAAACTCTATTTTGGAAAGTCGAATATTTGAAAGAGATATATTATTCCAAAAATAAAATCCTTGTAATATGGAGAAAATAATTGAATTTGAGAGTTTATAGGTGCGAATGGACCAGAAATCAAAGGTGGTAGATTATTCTGATGTAATATAGTAAATTGCAGAGGGTAAAGGCTTAGGCTTATATCCTAGCTAGAACAATTTTTAATGCTTTATTTGATTTATCTACATTACCATTTCTTATGTCTCATAAAATATAGATAATAGCATCCATTATAAATAAGGGGTTTTTTTTCCTTAAGTTGAAAGAGACCAAATAAAAAAATTGGTAGAATAATTCACTTTGATCCACAACTAATGCAAAGTAGTAATAGTTTAGAATATAATCTCTTATATATTAAATTGTGGCACCTTGAAAAATATGCTGAAATCCTAATTCATAGTACATGAGAATCTTATCTGGTTTGCAAATAGTTTTCACAGATGTTATCAGTCAACATGAGGTCATAATGAAATACTATATTCCCTAATCTCATGTTACTGACACATTTAAAAGAGAGGCATCGCAGGAAGAGACATAGAGGGAGAACAAAGACGGCATGAAGATGGAGGCATAATTACAACTAAGTAAGGAGCAGGAAGAACTGATGGCTGTGTTTAGAAGCTAGGCGAGACAATCTCTCCCAGAGAACCCTCAGAAAGAATCAGCATGGCTGTCACCGTAATTTAGGATTTCGAGCATTAAGAAAAACAAACAAACAAACAAAATGATAATTACTGCTGAGCCAATACTATGATAGCTGGAGGAAATGTGGAAATTGTCAATGATTTCATTTTCTTGGATCTGTGATCATAATCCTTGGCACCAGCAATCAGGAGATTAGGAGATGTATATAGTATATGTATATAGTATTATTATAATGCTATTGAAGACTGTGACAGTGATGTGCCAATCGTGGTAATGGGCACCCATGGTGGACAGTGTTGGCTGGAGCTTCCCGACTAAATCAAGCCTGGAAGCAGGAGCGGCATCCACTTCCAAAATGGCTTGCCTCCGGAAACTCTACGTACAAACAGTGCTCACGCTATGAGTCATCTACGACTTGACGGCATTAAACAACAACAACAACATATAGTATTCAGCAAGTCAGTTATTACGGATCTCGCCAACATACTAGAGAGCAATGATGTCAGATCACAGACTAAGATGTGCCTGATTCAGACCATGGTCTTTTCAGTCACTTGTTATGCATCTGAGAAATGGGCAATGAATAAGGATGACAGAAGAGTTTTGAGTTGTGATATTGGATGTTCTGAATATCGTACGTGCTGTTAAAAGAATGAAGAACAAAAAATGAGTGTCTTGCAAAAGGTACAGCCAGAGTGCTCCTCGGAGGCAAGAATAATGAAGCTTCTTCTCTCATACTTTGGACATGTGGGTAGAAGAAGCTATTACTTGGAAAGGGGTATTATGCTTGCGAAGGTGGTGGGTCAGCAAAAGAGAGGAAATTCCCAATGAGATAGATTGAAATAGTAACTGAAGGAATAAGCTCAAGGGTATCAAAGATGGTGTGGGTGGCAGAGACTAAGACAGGATTCAGGTCTGCTTTCCAAGGTTGCTAAGAATTGTACTCGACTCAACAACACATAACAATAACCTTCAAGTCTCTAATTTGACCCATGTATGTTATTATATATCACTCCGTTTGTAGTTCTTTGCTAAGACAATACGAGGAAACTCATACAACATTCATGTTTATGGGAAATGGCTAGTTGATGGTGGCCTAGTGGTAAGAAACAGTGCTGCGATCCTTAAGGCATGGAGCTCAAATCCTCCAGCTGCTCCCCTGCAGAAGGATGGACAACCTCCTGTCAGGTGACTGCCTGTAAAAAGCCACTGCAGAGTAAATATGGGTCAGTTCTGAGTATACAGTGCATAACAACAATACCGGTAAGAAGCTGTGCTGTGAATCCAAAGGTGTGCAGTTAAAATCCATCAGCCTGCTCCACAGGAGAAAAATGGGCAATCTCCTCTAGTATGATTTACTGCCTCTGAAAACCCACTAGAGGGGCAGCTATGGGTCAGTTCTGACTCAACCACACACAACAGCAATAACGGTTGCAATAGGCTTGAAGTCCAAATTTAGGGAACAAATTTTGTTCTTGTTTTTGTTGTTGTAGGTCATTGAGTTGACACGGACTCATAGAGACTCTAGAAAGGTGAGATCGAAACCTTGCATTGTCCTATGTTCTTCTTCTCATTTGTACTGCAGCCAGAGCTGCAGATCGTTACTGTAGTCTCTGTGTCAAAATACTTTGATTCAGTGACTGGGGTAACGAGGGTGGTTGTGTCGGAGACATGAGATTGGCACAGGATAGAGCAGGGCTCAGAGCTGTTGGACATAGGGTCACTATGAGGCGCAAGAGACTGGACAGAACTTTACAACAGCAACGACTAACCAAAGTATGATGTTCTCTTACAAAAAATTGCTCCTTCCTGATAGTCAGTTCAAAGTACGTGAGACGTAGTTATGCGAAGTTTGCTTCTAAGGATCACTCTGACTGCAATTGTTCCAATACAGGGGGTTTGGGGTTAGATTTGCTGAAAAAAAAAATGCCCTCAAACTCATTGCCTTGTGGTTGGGACCCTCATATAACTAATCCTCCAGCATTTTCAGGAGAAGTAAATCCCACTGGAGGAGATTGTTTGTCTTTTCCCACAGAATCACTTGTGGATCCAAACTGTCAGAGAGGTGCTGCCTTGAGTGAGGATAACAATTCTGAATGAACTATGCCCCCAGAGCAACAGTAAATTTCTTCTCCAAGAATACAGTTCAAAGCTGTTAAGGCTTCTTATGTCTTTTTATTATTATTATTCATCGTGCAACATTCATATGCATCTGAAGCAAGAGCAACACCCACGTGCTGGCACTAATTGATGTCTTTGAATTTTGATGTTGGAGAAAGGTACTAGATATCCTATAGTCTGCCAGAAGAACGAACAAGTCTTTCTTGAAGAAGCACAATCAAGATACTTATTAAAGACAGGGATAGTGCACAGACTTTGGCCTTGCTACCAGGTGGAGACAATAAATGGAAGAAGACATTATGCTTGAACACGTGGCCTGTTAGTGAAAGAGAAAGAGACTGAATGACGCAGGGAGGGAGTAGAACAAGAAAATTGAGCATTTTGAGGATTATGAAGACGGGGTAGGTTAGGGCAAGTTTAAAATCTCTAGTTCATATGGGTATAGAATCAAAACTGACGTAGTAGACTTTAAAACGTTAACTCAAGGTAATGCTTTGGGAATGAAAAAATAGGAATATTATTGACAATTTCAGAGTCTCAAGATCAGCACAAATGGGGCTACCCAATTTTGTTCTATAAATCATAAATGTTATTAAAATACAAAATTACAACACTCGTGAAATGCTTAAAGTTTTGCAGAGAATGATTAAATAAATGTCTGGATTTGCATAAGAAGAAGTTATTATCAACAAAGTTCACATGGTTAGAGATGCACACACTCTAACATGTGTTTCAATTCCAGAGATTGGTACTGACACATATCTGACCCTCCACTGTATTTTCAGAGGCAGGAGAAACATAAGAGACTAACCATTCTTATTCTGCAAAGTTGCTGGTGGATTTGAACTCTGTGCCCTAAAGTTGGCAACAGAACTACTTAAGATTAAGCCACCAAAATTCCTATAATTATACAAGTGAGAAATTACAGCTCTTGTGAATGTTTAGTATTTTACAGAGAATAATAAAGTTTGTATTTTCACGGGAAGAAATGATTATCACCAACGTTTCTAAGTTACTACACATCCAATATCATCAAGAAATCACACTTTTAAAATAAAAATGGGGAAATGCAGAGTTTGTGCCAAGGACACTCTCTGGGATAAAAAAAAAAAGAACACCTTTTTTTAACCTATCTATTTTGGTGTTTCTACATCATCACAGTATGATTAGCACCCCAGGTTATATTTATTTAATCTGTTGAAAGTCAGAAGAAGCACAACTCTATCTGGCAGTGCTGTGATGAATAATATTCCTAATGGGGTTATAAATTGAAACTAATTGGTTTATGTGATTGTTATTAAGTTCAATTTAAGTTAGTTAATGGAATTTTGTTTGGCAAGGGAATACAGTTGATTTTTGATGATGATATTTTCACTTTTGGGCTCAGTTGTCGTGTCACTCAATTAAATTCAAGAATAACTTTAACTGATAGTCTTAGTCTGTATGCTTTTGTACAAGGGTTAATTTTAGAGGAAATACAGCAAGAAAATGTAGGAGACTCCTAATTTAGGGTATTTTTCCCAGATCCAAAGTATTTTCACATCCAATCTTCATTTTGAGCAGCCTCCATGTAACACAAAGACATTTATATCAGTGTAACAGTTCAGTGGAGTCTAAATTTATAGCAGAGTTGCCTAAATGGATTCTAGTGCCACCTAATGAAGAAATAAATTGCCTTTCATGAAAACCAGATTTGGCAGGAATGCCAGAAAACCTAGTTAAACAGACAAAATACAACTTAGATATTCTTCTACACCATTTACTATTCTTCAAGTATGATTGTTCCTTAATTGGCCTCTAAAACATTGCCTGGGTGAAATTTGAAATCAATATTTACATAAGTGGACACACATTGATAATATGTTTAATCTAGGTATCATGAAATCCTCTCAAGTTTTCCATTTGATAAATGAATAACATTTCAGCAAAGAACAAAAACACCACCACTTATACTTAACAAATTTATGAATCATAAATTATCCCAGGGTATAAAGGGGAACTGAAAAAAAATCAGAATGGCACTTCAACTCATTTCTTACCTTTTGCCATTTCAAGTTTAGCTCACCACTCTCCAGACACTTTAAGTGTGAAGAAAGAAATAAAAATGATGGGGAGAAAGTCCATTTTTTAGTTCAAATTTGGATTAAGTCCCTCTTCCAAAATTAGACTATCCTAAAGAACCCAAGAGTTGTAATACTGGAGAGGAGTACTGACTATCTCCCGAACTACTAAAAGAACATACACGTCTGTCTTGGAGGACATGCAACTGAGGTCCTGCTGTCAGGAGGGGCGAGTTTATAGATAAAGACGTCATGCTTCTAAAGGTGAAAGGTCGAGAAAGAGAAGAACACCCTCACAAAGATGAATTGACACAGAAAATGGAATAGTGAATTTCAGCATATCAGATATGGCAAGAATAACATGGGACAGAGCCAGACTCCTATCTGTTTTTCCTAGCATCACTATAAGCCATACTGGATCCAATGGCACTAACAACTTCAACAAACGCAAAATTGTACCAGCTGGAATGCAGAAGTCTACTTTTGATTGAATTGATATGAGATTATGGGTGAGAGACAATGAGGATGGCACAGGCTAGGGCAAGTTTTACATTTGTTGCTCATATAAGGGAGCTCTTTGAGCCTAGTGGCAAAAGCGGTGGTGCAATCCCAAAGGCACACAGTTTGAGGCCACCAGCCGCTCTGCAGGAGAAGGATGGGCAATTTCCTCCTGTGTGATTAATTGCCTCTGAAGACTCACTGGAGGGTCAGCTGAGGGTTGATTTTGACTCTATGGTGCACAGCAAATAAAAATAGAATCACTATGAGTTCTGCTCAGCTCTAGGGCATTTAATAAAAATGTGTGATTTCTTTTCAACTTGTGGATTTGTTAGGTATGAGGAATATAATTCATCGTTAAAGTTCAAAATAAGAGTGAAGATCGTCTATGTATAACCATAGTAATGCTTTCCACAGGGTTCAGGATCTTGCCATCATTCGGGAATTATAATTTACATGTAAGGCATTCTGAAAGCCAGAACTAATAATCATTTGGGTAATAACATTGAAAGGTTTCTCTTTTTTGCATCCTTCAACTGCTGTTTACCATAACTTAGCACAATATTCATCTCGCATAGGTTTTAATGATGGAGAAAATATCCAAATAAGGTAATAAGGACATTAGTCCTGATTGTTCAAATGCCTTGGTTAACATACTTTTTCATATATGGAGTAAAAGGGAAAATCAAGTTTCCTGATGCTACTATCAGTGTAAAGAGGAGAAACATGGTAATATTTACTCAGTTCATACACTATGCCACCATAGATTTTTTTTTATTCATACTTTAACTATTTAATGTTGGTTTGTTTTTTTTTTTAATCTTGAGCACTACTTGGTATTCTTCCTATGCAAGTGAAAGAAAATGAGTGATCCCAGAAAGAAACCTCTATGGCCAGTATTGTACTATCAATTATTATTTCTGAGATTTTCAAGTCACTATGCTTTCAGTGGATATCGGACAAAAGAACTCCATTTTCATTCAAAGCCAAACAAAACAAATTTTAAAAAACCACATCCTTTGACTGGATTTCCACTCACAGTGACCCTCCATGAAGTTTCCAAGGCTGGGAATCTTTAATGGGGGAATACTGTCTATTTTTCTCCCACAGTGGTTTCAAATCACTTACGACATTGGGCATGTCGGTTAGCACAGCCAAGGTGCAATGAATCATAAAATCAGAGCTTCTCGCTCGCTTCAGAGTGGATTAATACACAGAAAAAGATCAATATAGCTTGCATACAACTGTGAAATAAAGTTTATACACACTGTTGTTAATAAAGCATGATCATACACTGTTGTATACAGCTTGCATAAAACAGTGAAATAAAAGCAAGAGTCAAAAAGAAAGAGATAAAGAAAGGCAGGAAGAGAGAGAAACAAGGAGGAAGGAAGAAAGGCAAGGGGGGAAGAGGTTGGGAGGAGAGACAGTGAGGAGGAGGGAGGGGAAGAGAGAAAGGGAAAGAGGGAGAGAGAAGAAGAGATGGAGAGAGGGAGGGAGACAGAGAAGGAGAAATAGGGAAAGAGAGAAAGGGAGGAAGGGAGGGAGGGAGGGAGGGAAGCAGGAAGGGTGAGAGAGAGAAAAGCAAACTAAGAAAAAAGTAAAGACTAATAGGCAGAATACTAAAATACTTAAAAAGAGTTCTACGTGTGATCATGGAGCTTTTTATTATCTTAGTGACTTAATGATTTTAACCTTTAGCTTTAGAAACAGCTCTGCAGAGTTAAAATACCTCCAGTGTCAGGTTCTATGCTTTATAATTAAAATATTTTTTTTTCCTACTGTTGTGAAAAAATAAGTTTTTCCAGCAAAACAACCTCATCTTACAAAGTTCAGCTTTCCAGCAGGCTGACATTAGTAAAAGCAGATTAGAGGTGTGAATTTCCTCCATTTATGTTAACAAGGTGCTAAATGAGGAGACCAATTATAGCTACCCCTGAATGTCAGCCTTGTGTCACCTGAATATCCAGTGAATGAGTTGGATCAGGATATTGCCCTTGTTTTATGGTATTTATAAGATTCGCACTTGAAACGTTGGATTCCTGAAGTGTGCGCTGCGGATTCTTCAGAGTATTGAGGAATTTTGTGGGTTTGTTATAAATGTCCCGGTGCTTTCCGAGCACCTGGCAATAAATTCCAGTCCCGTTTGACTTCCCATTTCTTCTGAAGCAGGGTTATTAAATATGAAATATTGCATGCTGAAATCCACATAAAACAGCCTAATTAGAAATCAGAGGAAGTGCAGGAAAGAGTGCATGTGGGAAGGAAGGGATCAGAGGGGTCTAAGAAAAGGGATCTGTAATTACAAAAACACAGGGTACATAACCCCATCTGTTTGTTCATCTCCCTTGGCTGCAACAAGTTCTTTTGACTGGCTTCCTTATGTTTTGTTTTAGCTAACTGCTCCTAGAAACCCATCAGAGGCCCACAGTGGTTTAGTTCCAACTCCATGGTACACAACAACAACAACAACAGCACTCTTCATTCTGATTGTTCATTTCTCCCCTTGGTAAATTTTTCATTGTTAAAATAGTTTCACAACCACGAATTAGTTGGGAAAGATGTTTGTTTTGATTTATTTTAGTTTAGGGGTTTTTGTTGTTATCTCTTTCTTCTATGTATCGGTCCAATTTTTTTTTTCTTACTTTTATCATCATGAATGTCCTATCACCATTTAAGAATTTTTAGAATTTTGCTCAAATCCACTTTCTGAAATGATGTTTGATTTACGTCCTTTGCATGTACTATCCCTTGTACTTACAACAATGCTTCCCAAGGCGTGCTACTCACAAGGGATCTCACCTGATAAAGAAAATATGTATCATTGATCTTCAAAGTAGAAAGAAGCTTTTACAGGAAATAAATCTACTGTTGTTATGGTTGTTCGGTGCTGTCAAGTCAAGTACAACACTTAAGTGACTGGAAGAACAACATATTTGTACCCTGTCCCATCCCATGCCATCCTTATCTCCTCTGACAGACTTAACACATTGCTACAGTCACTATGTCATTCCATCTCATTGAGAACCTTCCTCTCTTCCCACTAATCTAATGATTAGCTGTTGGGGTTTTTTTTTCCCCACAAAGTCATTTTATATTTTTTAGAAATTTTTATTTAAGTGAAAGTTCACCCATGATACAGTGTTAAAAGAAAATTATAAATTGTGACACTTAGCTATTTGCATAAATAACTTGAATATTATGATTATTTAAATAGACTTTATGTAATCATGTATCTCGTAACATAAACTATTCTAGTTTCTACACGTGTACTCTTGAAGCTAAATGTGACAATGATCTCAAAGTGGCGCAAAGCTTTTCACCTGGTTGTACAGAAAGTCACCAACAGCCACAGCTTGGCTGATGTCAACAAGTAAAAAGTAAATACTTTTTAAAATCCATTTCTTATTCTATGTTTTGTTTTTATTACATTAATTCTAGTGTTAACAATGTAGTTTCACTTTTCTCACTTCCTCCTTTTAACTCTGTTGTTGTTTAATGCCGTCGAGTCGTAGACGACTCATAGCGACCCTATGAACGAACAGCCATAGTGTATTTTTTGCCTTGTGTATTTGTCAACAAATAGAATTTTGCCTTGTGTATTTGTCAACAAATAGAATACATTTGAGCTTTTTAATCTAAGCATCCTTCTTTGAAACAATAGCTTCTGCCTCTAGATGAGACGAAGGATTAGTTTTCTCAGTGTGTATTAAGTATATTGGATTAGTAATGATGTTGTGTGAGATTTCTCTGAAAACGTCTTGCCTCATCCTATGAACTCTGTAACCAGAGCTCCTAAAAGGAATTAAAGGACGTTAGATTGTAGGGAGGAAGCAGGAAATGTTAGTTTACATTGGGAATAATGTGATAAAATCACTGTGTAGATGAATGGTTGAATTAAAAAATAATTTTTTTTCTTACCTGTTACCATCAAGTCGGTTCTCTTAGTACCTTTCTGTACAACTATGTGAAAAGTCGTACAGCTTGGCCCCATCTTCAGGATTACTGCCATATTTTTACTGTCATATATAACTCCAGGCATACTTGTACAGAAATTAGAAGAGTTTCTTTTTCCAGGAACATGATTAGATAAAGGATATTTAAATAATCATATGTTTGGATTTTTCTTTTCGCACCAAATTAAGTACACACATAATTCTTAGAGTGAAGTAAAAACATCCATTGATTGTTCCATCTCTCTAAGGAGGGCCATCTTGAATACATTAAAGTAATTATTTGATCACACATTTCCTAATTGACAAAAAAATGTTAATAGTATCTTCAAAATCCCTTATTCCCTATATGCCAGTAGAGCTTGCAAAGAACAGATGCCAAAGACAGCTTGGAAACTTCCAAAAGGGTTGGAAACAGCAATTACTGTTAGTCCCTCTATTTGCAGCCGCCATAGTTGGCATCCCAAGCAGCCACATGTACTTGCCAAGGGCTCAGGTGGCAATCTGAAGGGACCACTTACAGAACCTTGGAGAGGTTTTTATTTCCTTCAAACTCCAAGACAAAAATGACAGAGTATATGAATATTTAAACTCCAACTGGGGAAATCTCAAGAAAATGTTATCATTAGCTAATTAACATGATTTCCAGTAGTAGATAGAGAGGGCACAGGCAAAAAATGATTCCAGAAAAATTATTCACATAGTGACCACTTTCTTCTAATATGCCTTTCCCCCCCCCCCAAGCATTGAAAACGTATTTATCTTATTTTATAAATTTTATACTGGTTTACTATAAAGTTCATATACATTGTTCTTCACATCATATCTTCTTTCCCTTTTCCTTTACTCATCCCTCCCGCTACCCATCAAATTGTGTGACCCTATGATTAAGCCTCCCCCGTTAGATCTTCATACTCATTCTACAATAATGGTTTTATACAGTATTTGTCTTTATGAGACTGAGTTAATTTACTTAGCATAAAGATTTGGACTGTTTCCATGTTCTTGTGATGGTGAATAACACTAATACGGGTATGCAAGTCTCCATTTGTGCCTCAGTTTTCATTTTCTCATGGTATATTCCAAGCAACGGAATAGTTGGGTCATATGGAATTCCTATGTTGGTCTTTTTCAGGAAACGCCAAACTGCTTTCCCGAGTGGTTGATTTTTGTGTATGAAGTGAGATGTGCATTCTGTTTCAGCTTTCTACAGTCTTATTGGATATTTCCTCTTCCTTAAAAAAGCCAAGGTGAGGGAAATGGTCTTGAAAAGTTATTGCTGGTGTTACTGTTATTGTTGTTTGTTGTTGTTATGTGCCGTCAAGTTGCTTGCGACTCATAGAGACCATATGTACAACAGCCCTAAACTCTGCTCTGTCCTGTGCCAATTGCACGGTCTCTGACACACCTATCCAGATAACCCCCATCAATGAATTAATCCACCTCATAGAGGGCCTTCCCCTCCTGCGCTGTCCCTCCACCCTACCAAGCATGATATCCCTCTCCAAGGACCAGTGTCTCCTTACAACAACAAAAGCATGTCAGACGGAGCCTCAGAATCCTTGCCTCCAAGGAGCCACCTGGTTTAACCCTCTCCAGGATGAATTTGTTTGTTTTCCTAGCAGTCCATGGTACCCTCAATACTCTTCTCCAGCACCACAGCTCAAAGGCATCAATTCTCCTTCTCCTTGGTCATTGTCTAACTCTCTGATGCATAACAAGTGATTGCAAAGACCATGGCCTGTATCAGTACACCTTAGTCTCAAGAAACACCATTGCTCTTCAGTACTTTGGAGAGGTTATTGTTATTAGGTGCCATTAAGTCAATCTTCACAAGACTGTTTCTAGTTTTCTGATATTTAGATAATCCTTTCTTGAGTAGGAACTGTGCTTCCAACTTTAAAACATTTACTCAATCTAATAGTGTTTCTCTGGTGGTCTAGTGGAAAAGGTTGCACGCAATCCCAAAGGATCACAGTTAGAGGCCACCAGCTATTCAGTGGGAAAAGAATGGGCAATCTTCTTCTGTGAGATTAACTGCCTCTGAAAACCCACTGGAGGGCCAGCTATGAGTCACTTCTGACTCTACGGTACTCAACAACAACAACAGTAATGTTTCAGACTGTTTTGTCCGTGTTATTGTAAAGTGTCACTGAAATCATTACACTCAAAGAATCCCTATGAACAAGAGTTCTGAATCTCATCCTATCCTGGCCCATCTTCACTGATAAGCTCATAAGCTTCAGGCAATTATTAAAATCACTGTGTCCGTTCATCTTTTTCTTGCCTTCCACCCTGTATGATGTCTCTTTTCAAGGACTGGCTCATTCTGGCAAAATACCCTAAGTATGTCTCGTGGAAAGTTTCACTATCATGTACTCTACAGAGCACATTGGTTGTACTTCTTCCAAGAGAGATTTCCTAATATCTGTCAGTCTGTGAGCTACTAAAAAAATACTCTTCTTCAACATGAAAACTTAAATCTTATGTCCCATATTCTAAAACTTGGCCTTAGCAAACTTTTAATCTTGTCTTTACTTTCATCACTATTCTCTTTGCTGAAATCATGCTAATTTAAGCAGTAATCTTAAACTCTTTCACACAGAATTATTTATCATTCCTTCACTGAGTAATGTGTGAAGCAGTTGAATTCTGCATGGTAGGTACTCTTAATTTTATTGAAAGTCAGTCGTAAACTGTTGGATCAGTTTGGTTTTCTTTTTCATTAACAATCATGTGTAAGTTGATTGGTCGCCTGGATTTAGTTGACAATCAGATGTGGTGTGAAAACCTCTTGTTTAAGTCAACAGGACCTGGTGGGCAGGTGTTTAAAAGTTGGTTGGGCCCAAGGGCCTTCTGTTGACTGTATTTGGAAAGAACATTGTTCTAAGTGGTATAGCACTTGTCTGTCAGTTTGTTGTACCGAGATAAATTGAGGTTGCAGTGATACTTAATACTGTGCCACTGGTGTGTCAAACACAATAATGGTTACTCAGAGTAGACAGGGATTGGTAAAACATGAATTAAAGTCGGATTGGCATCTACTTCTTTCTTTTTTAACTCTAGTTTATTTACAAATTTGAATACATTGTTTTTCAGAAGAGATTCTTACAATTTCCCTCACCTCCCCATCAAATTGTAAAACCCCGTAATTTATAGCCCTTCCCCTGCACATCCTCATCCCTCTGCTTTCCACCCATCCTTGACACCTTGGATTCTTAGACTCATTTTACAATAATGGTTTTATACAATATTTTTTTTCCTTAAGGGATTGAGTTAGTTCATTCAGCATAATGCTCTTCTGTCCCTCCAAGTTAGGTAATAATTTTACAAAATCATTGCTCCTGCATGCTGCATACTATTCCATTGTCTAAATGTACCATAATTTCTCAATCCATTCGTTTGTGGTTGGATATCTGGGCTATTTCCATGTTTTTGCGATGGTGAATAATACTGCAATGAACATTGTTGTACAAGTATTCATTTGTGCCTCAGTTCTAATCTTCTTAGGGTATATTTCAAGCAGAGGAATAGCTGCGTTATATGTAATTTGCACAGATAAAGATTTTTTATTACTTTTTTTACACTAATTTATTTACAAATTTCAAATACGTTGATTTCAAGGACACATTCTTCCAATTTTCCTTACTCCCTCACCCATCAACTTGTACAATTCTATGATTAATCACACACACACACACACACACACACACACACACACACACACCCCGCACATCTCATCTCTCTACTTCCACTCTCCCTCATCTGCCTTGGATCCTTATACTATTTCTACAATAATGGTTTTATACAATATTTGTCTTCGTGGGACTGAGTTCACTCAGCATAATGTTCTCCAGTCCCACCCACGTTAGGTAACCATTTACAAAATCATTACTCCTGCATGCTGCATAGTATTTCATTGTGTGAATGTACCATAATTTCACAATCCATTTGTTTGTGGTTGGACAAGAAAAAGACTGATAACCCAATTACAAAGTGGGAAAAAGACATGGAAAGAATTTTCACAGAGGAAGATGTTTGAATGGCAAACAGACATATGAATAAATGCTCAAAATCACTGACAATAAGGGAGATTCAAATCAAAACCACAATGAGGTATCATCTCACTCCAGTAACAGTGGCAAAGTTTAACAGGGCAACAAATAATAAATGTTGGAGAGGTTGTGATTAGAAAGGAGCTCTTATACATTGTTGGTGGGATTGTAAAATGATATAACCATTCTAGAAGGCAGTTTGGAACTTCCTCAAAAAAAGCAGGACGTTGAAACAAAAAAATTCACCTCTTAAACAACAGGTCTTTGGAAACTCTATGAATATTAGAAAAATGATGATAGTTTTAGAATAGGGTTCAGATCTTTTGTTCTTAGGGTTGTTGTAAGTCATGATCAACTTGATGGCACTTAAGCTTCAATGGTGACTCTCATTTTTAAATCTGACTATGCCAATACAATAACAAAAATATTTTCACATTTAAATTTTAAATCAATAGTATTGCATACCTCAAAGTCACTGTTATTTAACCTGTTCTGACTATCAAGTTTGGCATAGGACTATTCCACCATATTTCCAAGACTGCAAATCTTTACAAATGCAGAGTGCATCATCTTTCTCCCAAAAGTTGCTAGTGGCTTTGAAAGATTTCTCTTTTGATTGACAGCTAAACATTAACCACTACATCATCAGGGCTTCTTATAATACTACATCTAATCGCGATGGGAAAGTCTGCTGTTAGGGACCTCTCTAAGATACTCAGGAGCAACAGTGTCTCTCTGGAGACTAAGGTGCGCCTGATACAGGCCACGGTATTTGCAATCGCTTGTTATGCATCAGAGAGTTGGACAATGACTAGGGAGGACAGAAGGAGAGTGGATGCTTTTGAGCTGTGGTGCTGGAGAAGGGTACTGAATGTACCATGGACTGCCAGGAAAACAAACAGATTCATCTTGGAGAGGATTAAACCAAGCTACTCCTTGGAAACAAGGATTCTGGGGCTTCATCTGACATACTTTGGACATGTTGCCAGGAGGGACGGGTCTTTGGAGAGGGACATCATGCTTGGGACGGTGGAGGGACAGCGCAGGAGGGGAAGACCCTCTATGAGATGGATTGATTCGGTGACTGGGGTAATCGGCATGGGTGTGTCAGAGGCAGTGCGGTTGGCGCAGGATAGAGCAGGGTTTAGAGCTGTTGTGCATAGGGTCGCTATGAGTCGGAAACAACTCGACGGCACATAACAACAACAACAACAATGTCATCAAGTCTAGTTTATAAGGCTTTAAATCTTTAACAGGAAAAGACTGATAGCCATTCTTCCACAGTGTAGCTGGTGGGAATTAAGATTGCTAATCTGTTGGTTATCAGCTGAACACATTACACACTTGCCACCAGGGTTCTTTTTGTAACACTGCATAGTGATCATTTACTAATGAATTAGTATTATTAAGTCAATTTTGACCTCTTTGAAAACTGTTGGTAGGTAAGATCTATTGAAATCTACCTCTCCATACCATATTATCTGACACTTAATTATAAGAGTACAGAAGATTTCAAAGAACAGTTTGAGAAGCAAAGCAAATATTATGATTGTGCAGGGGGCTGGATTTGGAGAATACAAAGGGAAGAACTCATTTTGCATTTCTTAATCTGTGAGAACTGAAAAACAAATTTAAGCCTTGAGTCTCAATATTGAAAGATGGTATGAGCAATATATTGAATGACCAAAAGGTATCAAAAGAAGATAGAGGAATTATACTGAGACACTGTTCCAGAAAGAACTGACTGATACTGAAAAATTTCAGAAAGTACCATATAAGCAAGACCTGATGGTAGTGCAGGGGAAAGTTGACGCTGCCTTGAAGGCACTGGCAAAGAAGAAGGCTACAGGAATCAATGTGATGCTGATTGACTTGCTTCAATTAACAGAACAGTGAATGTTTGTTCCAGAAAATTTGAAAAACAGCTGTCTAGCCAACAGATTGGAAGAGGTCAGTATTTATTCCCATTCCCAAGAAAGGTGATCCAACAGAATGTGCAAACTATGAGACAATATCATTAATGTCACATGGAAGCAAAATACTGTTGAAGAGCATTAAAAATCAAAGTGCATAGATAGGGAACTTCCAGAAGTTCAAGCAGGATTTAGAAGACTCTGTGGAATGAGGCGTATTATTACTGTTGTCAGATGGATCCTGGCTAAAAATAAAGAATACCAGAAAAAATGTTTATTTATGCTTTGTTGACTATGCAAAAACATATGAGTGTGTGTATCATAACACTGAGAAGAATGGGATTCGCAGAGCACTTAATTGTGCTCATGTGAAATCTACACCTAGACCAAGAGGCTCCTGTTTTAACAGACCAAAGGAACACTATATTGTTTAAAATCAAGAAGAGAATGCATCATGGTTGTATTCTGTCTCTATATCTATTCAATCTGTATGCTAAGCAAATTATTTAAGAAGCTGCACACAATGAAGAGGAATGTGGCTTCAGGATGAGAGGGAGAGTCATCACCGACCTGTGTGATGAAAATGACACAACCTAGCTTGAGGAAAGTTAGGAGGACTTGAAGCAGGTATTGCAGAATATCAAGTAATGCACCCTTCAGTATGGATTGCATATCAACATCAAGAAAACAAAGCTCCTTACCACTGGCTGGTGAAAAGTAAAGGTAGAAAAGGAAGAAAGAAAAACGTGGGCACTCCTGGAGTTTTAAGGTTGGACTCAGAGTTTTTAGTATATAGCCAGTAAAAAACTAGTGTAACAAAATAGTAAACATTCTTAAAACCTTATAAATTTTGTTCTTATACATTTTGAGTTTCTAGTGGATTTAGATCACGAGTGAGGCATGGCCCTTGAGTCAGCAGTACAACTTCCTATAGACTGTTGCTGTTGATTGCCATCGAGTCGAGCACAACTCATAGCGACCCTATGAACAAAGGATCTGAAGCATTTCTATAACTATCAACATTTATCCAAGTTCATAGAGTTTCCAGAGTTATGTTATTTAGGACGTGGATGATACTCTTGCTTTCAATCCCCATAGACCTGGCTACCAGAACCCCCTAGAGTTCATACTTTTTATCCCAATACATCCTGTGGTATAGTAGATTTATTGTTCAATCCAAGGTATTGTACTTGATTTATCACCTGGATGAATGGAAATACATAAATAGGATGTGTAAATTACTTATTAATTTGTTAGTCTTGTTGTTCTTCCAGGCTTTGTGAGCAGGTGTACAGGTGGAAGTGGGAATCTTGACACCAGCTAGAAAGAAGCAGAGAATGCAGTGCATTACCTTCAGAGCCAGGGTCTCTTGTGCCAAACACACTGGGACTTGGTGTTAACAGTAGGAGAGAATCAGAGTCTATTGTGATATGCAGCTAGCCAGGACTGTTTCTCCGCTTCTCCATGGAGCCATAGCCACAGTCAGGGCATTTACCCAGTCTTGGAGGGCTTGAAGACAGGAAGGAGTGAGTGAGATGTAATAATTGGCAGGACTATGCGAAATTTTTAACATTGACTTAAAGCCAAAAGATTGAAGGTCATGAGACCTGCAAGGAGACTTGAACAGCAGTCTTGATTGAAGAATAACATTGGGTTTCTAATTGAAAAAATAACTTGTTCAATTCCCTAATAAACCTCATAATTGTGCATATGGTTGTGTGAATCTGTGTGGTCATTGCAAAGGATTAGTCAACCTAATAGTAGAACAGTGAGATCCTTGAGAGATATGTTGGTGTCAGAACAAATAGAGGTAACTGTGGGGATTATGGGCTAGAAGTATGGAGGGTGTGGGGGCTTGTCTGATTTTAAGGTATTTGATTTGGGGATTTGGATATTATTGATGGGAGCATTTCCACCATTTGGAGTTAGTGGTGATCAGATGTGACAAACTCTAAGCAAGGCACTCTCTTTTTATTCATCTTATTCATATAAAACATTCTTGTGTATACATACCAATCACCTGGGGATCTTGTTAAAATGTTGAGTGTGATTCAGAATACGTGGGATGGAAATTCCAATTCTCGGATGGAAATTCCAGTTCTCGGGAGGGCATCAAGCCACAGTGAAGGGGTTTGAAATCATGGACAAAATATGTCCTTCACTTAGTAACAATGTGTCAACATTGGTTTGTCAGTTGTGAAAAATGTACTATATTAGTGAAAGGTGTTATTCATTTAGGAAACTGGGTATGGTGTTTATAGGAACTTTGAGCACTATCTTTAAAATAATTCCGTGAATCTAAAATTGCTCTGAAATAAGATGGTTATTAAAAACATCTGAGTGTAGAGGTCAGAGACAGAGATGTCAGAGATCTGAAGTACAAGAAATATTTGATCTTTTGTTGCTGACTTAAAAATAAAGAGATCACGTAATAAGGATTGAAAGAAGTCTCCAGCTATGAATCAGGAAGAAACAAACCAACAAAACCCCGAGTTTCAATCATACAATTACAAGAAGCTTAGTTGTCCTAACCACAAATGTGAACTTGAATTTCCACAGGATCTTCACCTGAGAACTCCAGTATGGCCAACACATTGGTTCTGTGTATAAGACCTAGTATAGTAATCACAGAAACACTATGCCTGGACTTTTGCTCTACAAAACTGAGAGCTAGTGCAAATAATAAATAGACGTTGATGTCAAATCAGTTTTGATTCATGGACATTCTCTGTGTCAGGGTAGAACTCTGATTCATAAGGTAGAAATTGCTATAATTATACAAAAATAGATGTCCTGGCCTTTTTTCTCTGATTCCATTGAGTGGATTTGAATTTCCTACTGTTTGGTTAATAACTGATTGCCAAGCATCAGTGCTACACATACACCTGAATAGGTACTCTGTCAAATAAGTTATAATTTGTTATGAAATAATAGAAAACTAATACAGAGATCATTAGTATAGTGAGCTTCTTTCTGCCCACACTGCTTCTTTAGGATTTTTTGCAATGCTTTGAGATAAGGAAGCAGAATTGCCAGATTCATTCATTTCCTGCTCTTTCAACTCTACCTGAACGTTTGGAGGGTATTTTTGCTCCTATCCCTAAGACTGAAAGCGAATCAGGTCACAGTCTATGTCTATAAAAGTGAGGGCTTGGAAGTGCCTGCAATTTTATTGACAAAATGAAGCAAGGGAGAAAGGGATTGTGTAGAGCTATGAGAGAGCAGGTTATAAAGCTATTCACTTTCACGTTGACTTTTTTTCAAGAAAGAAGAAATGCATGCACTAATCTGAATCCTGTGTGCCTTTTAGGAAAATATACACAGCATATCATACACTAATTTCTTCATATGTAATTCAGCAACACTGGTTTCATTCCTCAGATCTTGCATTCCTTCTCAGCCTTGTTTTCTGAAATGTTCCTTCTTCACTCCATTGGCGCAGGAAGTGGTGGTGCCCTAGTTCATGAGGAACTGCACTGATAACTGAAAGGCCATGCCTCTCTGGCATATTGAATCCACCAGAAAGGTCTATTGGAGATGATTTATCTCCTCCTGGGAGAAACCCAATGGAAGGTCAGCTATGAGTGAGTTCATAAGCATCAAGTCATTGTTAAGTTACTTATCTAGCCTTTTAGGTTATTGTTGTCATAGAGACCTGATATAATCAGTTAATTAAAATAATGCAATGCTCATGTTATTGTTAGGTGCCATCAAGTTGACTATGAAGCTTAGAGACTCCATGAAACAGATCCATCTTGCCCTAACCTGCACCGTGCTCATGATCTCTGCAATGTTCAGGCCCCTTGGGATAGTCACTGTATCAGTCTATCCTCTTATGGACCTTCCGTGCTTTTTCTGATCCCCTACCAATCCTAGTATGATATCTTTCTCCAAAGATTAGCTTCTCCTGAAAATATGCCAAAAATAATAGAAACAAAATTTCACCGTCTTTTCCTCTAAGAAACACTCAAGTTTCACTCCCTTCAAAATAGATTTATTTGTTCTCTTAGCAGTCCATAGTATATACAACACTTTTTGCTAACACCACAATCAATTACATTGATTCTTCTTCAGTCTTTTTCACTCTCAGATCTGCAGGAAATAACTGAAATTATTATGGCTTAAATCTTTAAACTTACATTCCTTTTTTTGAGGAAAATGTTCATGGTTGTTGCTGTTGTTAAGTGCCATCGAGTCGTAGACTACTCATAGTGAACCTATGAACGAAAGACCTGAACACTTGTGTAATTTCCACCGTTTCTCAAAGTTTATAGGTTTCTGGAAGCAAGCTAATTCGGAAGTGGATGCCACTCCTGCTTCCAAGCTTGTTTTAGTTGGGGAGCTCCACCGAATGATGTCCACCATGGGTAACCATTAACACATTTGACACATCAGTGTCACAGTGTTCAGCATCACAGCAACCACAGAGTTACCTCTGTACAGCAAATGGACATACCAGGGCTATATTACTTAGAAGAATGTTTGACCAAAAACAATTAATAACGAACCTGAGAGCTGCAGATTGAAATCACCCACCTTTGGCTTGGTAGCACTGTTTTCTCTTCACTAAGCCAAGTGAGTTCCCTCAGGCCTGGTTTTAATGGTTTATTTGAAAGCTGGGTGAAAACTGTTTGGGCATTTCTGAATGTGTTAACAATCAGGTGTAAGTTGATTGGCTATTTCTGATTTCATTAACTAGTATAAAAAGAATAAATATTGTTTTATCTGAAGTCTTTTTCAACTAGTCTTCTTGAAACCAAGCACCTAACAACAACATTAGCATTTACCCTCAAGAATCCAACTGTTCCAAGCTGGAGACTCACTCTCAGGCAGGATTCAACCAACTTTTAAATACAAAGGCCTGCCAACTCCACCATATCCTGATTACTTAAACATTTCATGGATGGCCAAGAGAATATATATATCTTGGAGAGGGTGCAGCCAGAGTGCTTTCGTTGGAGGCAAAAATGATGAGACTTCACCTCACATATTTTGGGCATGTTGCTAAGAGGGGCTGTCCTTTGGAGAGAGACATGATGAAAGGTGGAGGGTTCGTGAAGGAGAGGAACACTTCAGGTGGATTAACACAGTGACTGCTGCAATGGGCTCTTGTGTGTCAGGAAGTGTGAGTATACCACAAGACAGAATGGGGTTCAGATATTTTATTCACAAGATTGTTATGACTTGTACTTGACAGGACCTCTTAACAATGACAACATACTAGTTAGAGTCCTCTGGCAGCCTCGTGGTGAGGATCTGCTCTACTGACCCAAAGACACATGGGTCAAATCCATCATGTGTTGCACAGAGGAAAGATGGGAAAACTCTCTTAGGTGATTTACTGCTTCTAAAACCCTTTGGAGTGTCAGGTATGAGTCAGTTCTGACTCACTGATATGTAATACAATAAAAAATAGTTTTTAATTGTCAATTGTTTTTGAAATAGAACAATCTTTCCCATTACTGAGCCCATCAAACTTCTCCTTTGAGTTTTCTTTTGAGTCTATTAGTTTATTTGCTTACCTTTTCCTTCTGAAAACAAAGAAATGAAATGAATGAGAAAAAAGAAGGTAGAGAGAAAATTAAAATATAAAAGACATAATATTCTATTTAAAACCACAAATGAAAATGAGGTCAAGTTATTGAGCACTTCAAATGCCAATTTTAAACATTTAGACTTAATGAAATAGAAACGGGGCACGACATATTGTGAGTGGATTTCAAGCTGATTCATTTGACACTATGATTCAGGTTAAGAGAGAGGAAATTGTAAGGAGAGACTGTGTGGAAACAATTATGCCTATGCAAATATTACAGAAAGTGATTTACCTTTGAGCTTCATATAAAAAACTGATCTTGGCTCAAATTGGGACTTGCTTAACAGGCGAGAAAAAAGAACGGTATGAAACATAAAACTGGCTCCCTAAAAGATTGAGACAGGCATATGTGCTTATGAAAGCTGAAATTTTGCCAACTAGCTTATAAAAAAATAAAATGTCATCTCACTACCCTTAGCACTTGCAGCTGTATTTTTATTTCCATTTGTGCAACAAATTATTTTTTAAGAAATTTTGCATAATAGTCAAATTCAGTAAAATGCAACATTTAAGTGTCATAAAGATGCCTCGAGCTATTAAACATTGTGGGATATAATCCTTTAAAAAGAGGCATGTATCTGGAGTATTTGGCTATTTCCAGTAAAATGTGGAATTTGGCCAGTTGCATTAAACATGCGAATATTTATTCATTATAAGTCCTTCGGTGAAATTGTGAACTCTGATACTTAAAAATAATGATAATACTGATCCAAATTTGTTTTCTTATAGAATGAAAACGTTTTAGGTGCCATTGCATTATAGATAACCCTTTAGGATTATGGCCACTTAGAAATATAGCAAAACGATACTTATAATTTGGAGTAGCAGCCAAAATTTTAAATTCAAGTTAGGTCACGGCAGGAGGTTGATAGAATAGAGAAACAAAATTATTGACATTTTAAGTGCATGACAAATTATGCTTGCAGATTCACTAAGTTGCCCAGTACCCATATACAGTGTATGCGACACAGTCCCACATCAGTTACAATTACACATCTTAATGAGCAGGATGATACTTTAAGGTGTCCTTGGATTCCCCTAAGTAAAAGTTTTTATGAAAGCCTGCACAGTAAACATAGAAACTGTTTTTGGTGTTTCATTTTCTAACATTTTACCTGCAAGTGGAAGGAAGAAGGTTACATGAG
Source organism: Elephantulus edwardii (assembly GCF_000299155.1). Classification (NCBI taxonomy): domain Eukaryota; kingdom Metazoa; phylum Chordata; class Mammalia; order Macroscelidea; family Macroscelididae; genus Elephantulus; species Elephantulus edwardii. The sequence goes on from NW_006399785.1 coordinate 5,673,184, forward strand.
TGAAATCAATCATCAGACTTACAGATCATATAGGCTGCAGTCACCATGTAATATTTCCACAGACTTCAAAAGTAACTTCTGGAGATTGTAGTTTCCAATTGATTGGAGCGAGTGAAATGATCTTCAATCTCAAATCTAAACTCATTGTTCCGTGTCCATTGTGACTCTCGGTGATCTTCTGTAGCTTTCCTAGCTTGGAAATCACAATGGGAGGAGACCCCTCCACTTTTCTTCCACAAAGTCACTGACAGATTGGAATCTCTTGGAGACATTTCCATTTTGGTGGAGCAGAGCAACTTACTGGGGTTGATGCCTCCAAACCTTCCCAATACTGTGTTAAGAGGACAATATCTTCTACTCCACGCAGTTATTTATAAAAATAAAACATAACTGGTTTATCTATAAAAAAACATGTGTTCTATTATTGGAATTATTCATATTAATATTACTTAATCACCTTAACTCTACCTTCAGTATCCATTCATTGCACTGCTAAATTTACTTCTAATACATATTAGGCTAAGACTCATTGACACATTTCATAGTGGAGGAATGTAGGTGTTTGTGGTTCATGATCATATTTTCCAAGATCACTTAGCTACTGCGTAGCAGAGCTAGAAGCTACTGCATAGTAGAGCTAGAATTCAGAACTGTGATTCTGTGACTGCAAAACTCTTATTCTTGTATCTAAAAAAAGAAAAGAAAAGAAAACAGAGTGCATACTGAGAAAGAAAACACAGATGCACACCCAGAGCTCTCAGAAATCTTAGGTTGCTATAGCTCTGTCATGCAATGCACAAGTTTATATAAACCCATGCGTAAAAACACTGACGCCATTTTTCTGAGAAGTTAAGTAGGGGGCATGCATTTCAACAGCTCATTGCCACTAAATTAGAGTGGAAAAAAATTATATATATATAAACATGATGTCAGCCATTTCTAAATATAATTTTCAGAAAGTGCAGGGGAAAATATAAACTGAAGCACTGTAATAATCAACATATAAATAGCTCCCTCATCTTTGCCATGCAAATTTGGATAATGTTATCGTGGAAGAGCACTATCTAAGGGGGCCTTCTGTTACTACTTTTTTCCTGCTAACCAGTGAGCAGCTGGGATTGATGACATTTTCAGTTAAAGCCAATTTGGAAAGACTTTTATCCCAGGGAGATATGCTAAAATTTCAAAATAAAGCAATCCTAAACTGCCAATGTTTGATTGGTTTGAAGTTGGAACCATAGTATAAAATGTCTGATTTTTCTCACAGTTTTGTTGTTGTTGTTGTCATATGCCATTGAGTCACTTGTGACTCATGGTGACCCTATGTACAACAGCCCTAAACTCTGCTCTGTCCTGTGTCAATCGCACTGTCTCTGATACACCCACCCTGATTACCCCAAACACTGAATCAATCCACATCATAGAGGGTCTTCCCCTCCTGCGCTATCCCTCTACCCTACCAATCATGATGTCCCTCTCCAAGGACCCCTCTTTATAACATGTCCAAAGTATGTCAGATGAAGCCTCAGATTCCTTGCCTCCAAGGAGGGACCCGGTTTAACCCTCTCCAGGATGAATTTGTTTGTTTTTTCATAGCAGTCCATGGAAGCCTCAATACTCTTCTCCAGCACCACAGCTCAAAAGCATCAATTCTCCTTCTATCCTCCTTAGTCATTTCCAACTCTCTGATGCATAACACGTGATCACAAAGACCATGGTCTGTATCAGACCACCTTAGTCTCCAGAGAGACACCATTGCTCTTCAGTATTTTGGAAAGGTCCTTAACAGCAGACTTTCCCATGGTAATATGTCTTTTAATCTCCTGGCTACTGGTGCCAAGAGTGTTGACTGTGGAGCCAAGCAGACTAAAGTTGTGAACAATTTCAAACTCTTCACCATCCATCCTGATGCTCACAGTTTGGGGGGGGGGAGCCAAAACAAAACCAGTGTATCTTTGCCCTTTGACTGCTACAGCCCTGAAATGCTTACTCATTTTTAGTAGACATTTTCTCCATCTAGAGGACCAAGATGTCACCAGGGTCTTCAGAATGATATCAAATTCAGCCTGAGATTATACAGAGCATGCTGGCATTTGAACGCAGCTAACACAGAAACCTTAGGTAAAGGTAGACCTCATGGTAATCTCACCACCAGCAAAAACTCATTGAGGTTTCCTTTAAAGATGTTGCCAAGTAGCTCTATCTGGGTGTAGAAGTAAAATATTGTAGTTTGAATATTCCTATTACAACTTTGTTAATTCCAGGTGAATATAGAGGTACAGTCACAAACAGGTGATCTTTGGCCATCCTTGGTCCATAGACAGATTTTTTGGAAGGCATTATTGTGTTATATATATTTCTTCTATAAGTTAAATATAATGAGATGAGTCAGATGCTTTCTACTAACATAGATCATCCTTCTTCCTGTTATCTTAGATCCAGTCTGGATGTCTTTGACTTACAGTATTGGTAAATAGTATGCAGTAGTTTTCTACGTGCTACCAAAAGGAAAAAACAAAAAACAAAATACAACCCATCTTGCAGGAAGTGAAAACAGATTGCTCTTTGGAGGTAATGGTCATGAAACTTGGTCACATATGCTTTTAATCCATTGTCAAGAGGTACAAGTTCTAGGGTGTGTGTGGGAATCATGCTTGGAAAACTAAAGTATCAGTGAAAGAGAAGACTGTCAATGACATGGATTGACATAACGCCTGAGACAATGGACTTGGTCATGGAAGAGCTTGTGAGGATGGTCTTGGATAGGTCAAAGTTTTGATCTTTTGTCCACAGTGTTTCTATGAGTCATAATCAAATGGACAGGACCTTCCAACAACAACAACAAAACTCTCAACTTCCTAAAGTCATTTGAATTTGAGCCTCTCATCTATAGGGCTTTTCCTAGTGAACACAGTCTCCATTTGGGGTATTAAATAAAGATTTTGAAATCAATAAAACCTATCTGCAGTACTTATTGTATGAAAACAATGATTAATGTGGTAGGAAAAGAAAACCACACAACCTGATACACTTACTAAAATATAGGATACTGTCTATGGGATAAACTCCAACTTCATCTTCAACGGTTTCACTTTGTTAGTCAGTCTTATGAAATAAGCAAACCATATAATCAAACTTTCATGTCTGTGGATTAGGTTTTGTTGGGTGTTTTTTTTTCAGTTGTTTTCTTTTCATTCCCCAGCCCCACTTGCCACACAAGAGTCATCATAATTGCTCCTGGCACCATGTTCTATTTATACAGTGTTCACAGACTGATTATTTCAGAAGCAGATGATCAATTCTACTTCCTATTCTGTTTTACTGGAATCTCACTAACACTAGACCACGGTGGTGAGCCTGCTAGTGTTTGAAATACTTGTGGCACACCTCAGAAGCACCCAAGCCACCACATATGACAAATTGACTAGCTAGTGGTGGACTAACAGCAGAACATTATCTGATACAATACTGAAAAGTAAGAACTTCAACTTGGAAAACAGTCAAAATATCACTACAGAATCGTTTCCTCCTCTAAGTAGACCCTGGTTTAATTACATGAGTGAAGTTGTAATTTTACCAGTAAAGGACATTTATCTGTTGGTATTGTGTGACTTGAAATGGAGAGAAACTACTGAAACATCTGTTAATAATTAGATTGTGTGATGTATGATCTATGATATATGACAGTAGAACAATTAGAAATTATAAAACATGAAATGGAACATAGAAGGTGCTGTATCTTAGGCATTGAGAAACTGAAATGAAGATCTATCAGCCATTTTAAACTGGAAAATCATATGATCTATTATACAGAGAATGGCAAATTAAACATTACCGCTCTGCCCTTCCTCATTAAGAAAAAAAATCCTAAATATAATACTGTTAATTATAAGATAACATACTTCTATATACAAGGAAAACCAGTTAATATACATTTATTCAAATCTATTTATCACATATTTAATACAAAGGTAAAAGAAAAATTTGAGGCTTTCTCACCAATTTCTATAGTCTGAAATTAATTGAATATCGAATCAATAAGCATTACAAGTAAGTGGTGAGAAATTATGATACACTCACACAATGGAATATTACACAGTATGCAGGAGCAATAATTTTGTAAATTACTACTTAACTTGGAGGGCCTGGAGAGCATAATGCTGAGTAAAGTAACTCAGTCCCATAAGGATAAACACGGTCTAAAACCATTATTGTAGAATGAATATAAGGATCCAAGGGGGTGGGAGGGAGGGTGGAAACAGAGGGATGAGGACGTTCAGGGAGAGGGGAGGATTAATCATGGAGTTGAACAATTTGGTGGGTGGGGGAGTGTAGGAAATTGGAAGAATCTCTTCTGGAAAACAATGGATTAGAATTCTGTAAATAAGCTAGTGTAATTAAAAAAAACCATATTTAATCAGAATTTAAAATCATCATGCTAGTGGCGCAAAAAAAAAAAAAAACCCAAACAGAACAGAAGTCAGTGAGAACAGATAGAGAGCTGGATAACAAGAACACTAATGGGCACATCCTAGGAAAAAAGAGAGGTGATAGAAATATTAGAATCATATTGGATAACATCAATATAATTCTAATATTTCTCAGAATTTCTTAAGCTCAAGGAACTGAAGAACAAATTCAAACCTCAAGTTGCTATAATTAAGTATGCTTTAGGAAGAATATGAAATGATCCAGAGAGTATCAAAAGAATATGGAAAAAATATACTGAGTCAATGTATAGAAAGGAATTGGCAGACACAGAAGAATTTAATGAAATAACATATGAGCAAAAGCCTATGGTGATGAAGGAAGAAGTTCAAGCTGCTTTGAAGGAAATAGCCAAAATAAGGCCCCCGGCATAGATGGTATACCAATTGGCATATTTCAGCTAACAGATGCTGCCCTGGAAGTGCTCACCAAGTTGTGCCAAGAAATCTGGAGAACAACCACTTGGCCAACTGACTGGAAAAGATCTATTTTTGTTCCCATCCCAAAGAGGGACAACCCAAGAGAGTGTGGAAACTATAGAACTATGTCATTGATTTTACATGCAAGCAAGATTCTACTGAAGATTTTCAACAAAATGACTGGAACAGCACATCAGCAGTGAACTGCTGCAGGTTGGGTTTAGAAGGGGTCGTGGTACTAGGGATATTAGAAGCTTATGTTGGATGGATCTTAGCTGAAAACAGGGAATACCAGAGGAATGTCTATCTGTGTTTCATTGATTATGCAACGGTGTTTGACTGTGTGGATCATAACAAACTCTGGCTGACTCTGAGAAAAATGGGAATCTCAGAACACTTGATCGTGCTAATGCAAAACCTATGCTTGGACCAAGAGACAGTCATCAGAACAGAGTAAGGAAACATTACATGGTTCAAATTGGAAAGGGTGTGCACCAGGGATGTGACCTGTTTCCATACCTTTTAAACCTGTATGCAGAACAGATTATCTGGGAGGCTGGGCTTTATGAGGACAAAAATGGTGTCAGGATTGGTGGAAGATCTATCAACAATCTGCGTTATGCAGATGACACAACCCTGCTTGCTGAAACTGAGGAGGACCTGAAGCGCTTGCTGCAGAGGGTCAAGGACTGCAGCCTTCAGTATGGATTGAGGCTCAATGTCAAGAAGACAAAGATTCTCACCACTGGACCAATTGGCAGCATCAGGATGGATGGTGAAGAGATTGAGATTGTTCACAGCTTTAGTTTGCTTGGCTCCACAGTCAACACTCTTGGCACTAGCAGCCAGGAAATTAAAAGACGTATTGCGATGGGAAAGTCTGCTGTTAGAGACCTCTCCAAAGTACTGAGGAGTAATGGTGTTTCTCTGGAGACTAAGGTATGTCTGATACAGGCCATGGTCTTTGCAATCACTTGTTATGAGTCAGAGAGTTGGACAACGACCAAGGAGGATAGAAGGAGAATTGATGTCTTTGAGCGGTGGTGCTGGAGATGAGTATTGAGTGTACCATGGACTGCTAAGAAAACAAACAGATTAATTCCTGAGAGGGTTAAACCAGGCTGCTCCTTGGAGGGAAGGATTCTGGGGCTTCGTATGACATACTTTGGACATGTTGCAAGGAAGGATCAGTCCTTGGAGAGGGATGTCATGCTTCGTAGGGTGGAGGGACAGCGCAGGAGGGGATGACCCTTGGCGAGGCAGATTGATTGAGTGACTAGGGTAATCGGGGCGGGGGTGTTGGAGACAGTGAGATAGGCACAAGACGGAGCAGAGTTCAGGGCTGTTGTGCATAGGGTCACTATGGGTTGCGTGCGACTCAACGGCTTATTCTGAAATCTATTTTATCAGAGATTAATATTGCCACTCCTGCTTTTTTGAGGTTGCCATGTGTTTGGTATATTGTTTTCCAGCCTTTGATAGTTACTCTTTTTCTTCTTTTTTTAGATGTCTCTTATACGAAACATATTGATGGGCTTTGGGGTTGTTGGTTTTTTTTTATTTTTTTTAATCCATTTTGGTATTCTTTTTCTGTTAATTGTGCATTTAGTCCATTCACATTACGTATGGTTATTGCCAGGCCATTTTGCTCTGTTTCTTTTTCTGTTGTTTCTGGTCACTGTGGTCTATGCATTTTCTTTTGGTTTCTCTGTGTGAAGTACTTCATTTAAAATTTCTTATAATCTTGGTCTTGTTTTCACAAATTCCTGAAGTTGCTTCTTTTCTGCAAATAATCTAATTTCTCCTTCATATTTGATGGAGAGCTTTGCTGGATACAGGATTATTTTCTTTCAGCTTTCTGTAAATGCCATCTCATTTCCTGCAAGCTCACAAGGTTTCTACTGAGAAATCAGAACTTTATCTAATTGTTTCCCCTTTATAGGTGACTCTGTTTTTCTCATGCTGCTTTTAGAATCTATCCTTATCTTAATTTGGAGAATTTGACTATGATGTGTCTTGATGGTTTTCTTTTTGGGTCTAGTCAATTTGATATAATTTGATATTCTCTGTGCTTCTTGAATGTGGATTTCCCTGTTCTTTGAAATACCTGGGAAATTTTCTTCTTATACTTCTTCCACAATTTTCTCAGTGATTTCCCTGGCACTCCCCTGTTCTGAAATTCCAAGTATATGTATGTTATTCAGTTTGATGTCATTCCACATATTTCTAATGTTTTCTTCATTTTCTTTACTTCTCATCTCTGATTTTTTTCTTCAGGTATGTTTTTAGGGAGGCTCTTGTCTTCCAACTCACTGACTCTCTGTTCCATCTCTTCAGTTATACTTTTTTGTGCTACCAGCATGTTGGGCAATTCTGCCATTTTGGTCTTAATATTCTGGATTTCATTTCCATGCTTTTCTGTTTTTTCTAGTCCTGTGTTGACTGTATCCTCTTTATCTTGTGATGATTTTTTTAAGTTCTTGTACCTCTTTATCTATTCTAGCAATTCTTTCTTCCAACTTTTGCATTTTCTTCCATAGTTGTTCAAGTTGTTCCTCATCAATATACTTCTTCTAGACTGTTATCTATGGGGTATCTGCCTTCTTAATTGCTTCTTACATCATTTACATCTTCTTCTGTAGCTGTTCATATAACTCCACATCAATGTATTTCTTCTGTTTTGTTTTATTGTGTTGTGTTTTTTATTCCTATCTGGGGTATTCTGTGGGTCTTCTTTTTTTAGATGAGGTATTTTGTTTTTTCATGATAACTGAGGCATATTCCTGATTTCTTGATCTTATGTGAGTTTTTTCTTAGTATATGCTAAGTCATTGTAAATACATAGTGACGAAGAGTGTGTTTTGTGAAGGTTCTGTGAGCCTTGGGACAAACAGAGGTGATCTCCATAAAATACCTGAATGGAAAACCAGGAAGCCTTGATTCTTCCCTTTGACAACTGGCTCTGCCTCCTCACAAGGTTCCAGCGGTCCCACTCGCTCTCTTTCCGTACATCGCTCTCTGTCAGTGCATCACGCTCTTGCTGTTCACCTCTTCTAAAGTCTGTTATCATCCGATGCCATTTTTCTCCAGGGGAGTTGCTGGCAGTTCCCTGCAATTCTATGTGCCCTTTCTCCAACTTCTTATCTCTTAGTTTATTTCTCTGTTTGCTTCTTGGTCTTATCCATGACATGAAGATTGGCTGACCGTATATACTCATTTTCGACACCAAAGTTTGACAAATTAGTAGTTATACCTTAAAAAGGTAAATAAATTGTCCTTGCTCTAACTACTACTAGTTCATATTAAAGCATACATCTGTCCATGTACCAATAATTGAAAATAAAGGTAATACTAGTCCACTCAGATCTCAGAGTGGTAATGGGGAGAGGGAATGATGCCCTTATAAGAAGAGGGGTGGGCTTTCAACTTCTAAAATAATAAAAATATTATAGGAAGCAACAGGAGGTCTAGTGGCCTAGTAGTAAGAATCTGTGCTGTAATCTCAAAGGCATGCAGTTCAATTCCCACCAGCTGCTCCATGACAGACGGATAGACAGTCTCCTTCTGTTTGGTTATTGCCTCTGATAACTCACTCTAAATCAGCTACATGTCAATTCTATCCTGATGGTACATAACAACATTACAGCAAGGAAGGATTTCTACTCTGAAGCAAGAATTTGAGAAAAACTAAAGGGGAGGAAAATAAATCTTTTTCTTGATGATTACATCAACTTACATATTTAGTAAAAATCTATAGATCATTGCTGGTTAGTTTAATGGGTAATTTATTTTGTATTTCCTCCCCTCTTTTTTATATTTAGGCCTAACCTCATTCAAATAGTTGAGGTAACCATTTTAATATGCTTGATTTTGTTTCCGAGTTGAAAAAAGAGGTTTATAGGACCATTGTGATGTGTTGTTGCTAATCCTTTGCATTACATTTCAATGCTGCATTTCACTCATTTAACCAAACAAAGACATGACAATCCCTGGAATCTTAGCAACTGAGGGGTTACACCTACTCAATTTGATATTGTATTTGGCTCACTAGCAAAATGAAGTAATCAGATAAATCCTGGTACAGACTGGCTTGAAGTAGAACAAATATGAGTAAACTCAGCCAACATTATGCCTCAGAAAATTATTTATTCTCTCTTTTGCATTGTTAACACAAAAAAGAGTAAGAATCTGAATGGTGCCACACCATATTTAACAACAAGACAGGAGCCGAGATTAAAAAAAAGAAAAGAAAAGAAAAAAAACCCCACAAAAAACAAACTCAAAGAAACAAGGTAAGGCAGAATTCAGAAGGGAAACATTAGGCATAAGTGCAAGCAAGATCCAAGGGTAAAATAGAAACCAGAAATAAAGTGTCAGTGCAAACTCAGGAATTAAGTAATCAATCACAAAGGAGGTATACAGATGTGTTAGAGTTTAGGCAGTATTTGGAGAATTAAAGAAATCTGAGTATTAAAAGTATTAGCAATGGAGTGATTACCAATATTAAAGTCTGGGACCTGATAACTGTTTTAAAATTTGTTTAGATTGATTTGTTTTTATTTTGGTACCAAGATTATGTTAAATCATGGTATAAAAGTAGGGACAGGTAAATTTCATTAGAGAGAGATGGACAATGGAGATTAAATGCAATGGAAATATTCTACCTAACACCCTTGTTAGCTTCTTCCCCTACCTCATAAGCAATAGAAATACATATGCAATTCTAGTGATTGACATTACTTGTTCTTCCAGACTTCTATTTATTATTGTTGTTGTTACTTTTTCTTTGACTTATGGTAAACTCCTAGAGAAAGGAACAAAAATTTGTCAAATTTAAGCCATCTTTATGATATACTTTACATGGAACTGTTATGATTCCTAAAGCTTTCACTAGTTTTTAGAAATGTGTCTCTAGACTTTTCTCTAGTCCATCTGAGTCTAGAAGTGGTGCAGATGCCAGTTCAGTGTCTTGAGAGCATGCGCATTTCCATAGAGGGACTGCTTGGGCTGACCAATAAGTAAAATGAGCAGGGTTTCCAAGGTCCTGAACATGAAGAGAGGATTCTATCACTGAATGAACATTGTCTCCAATCTCAGATTATTGTTGTGTGCTTTTGAGTCAGAACCAACTCATAGCTAACCATCCAGTGGGCGTTTCAGAGAAAGTAAGTAGCAAGGGAGGATATTGTCCATCTTTCTCCCTCAGAGCAGCTCATGAATTTGAACCGTGTGCCTAAGGATAGGCAACACAGCTCCTTATCATCATATATTCAAAAAGGCTTCCCCCTCTAACTCTATCTCTTGTGAGTTACAGTTTTTCTTATTGTAGTTGTTATTGTTATGTGCCAGTGAACCATCTGTGACTCATAGCAAAACTATATATATTAGCTCTGACCATTGCCTTATTCTAAACTAACCCCGTTGTCTCTGACTGACCTAATCTCATTTCTCTAATCACTGAGTAAATCCATCTCATCCCTAGTTTTTCATTCCTGTGTTGTCCGTCGACCTTTCCAAGAATGATGTCCTTTTCCAAGGACCTGTCCCTCCTGGCCACATGCCCAACATATATGAGACGGAGCATCAAAATCCTTGCCTCTAGTGAGCAGCTTGGTTTCACTCTCTCCAGGACAGACTTCTTTGTTCTCCTGTCAGTACAAAATATGGTCAACACTCTTCTCCAAAACCTCAACTCAAAGGCATCGATCCTTCTTCTATCATCCTTATTGCAAGGCTCTCTGATGCATATCAAGTAATTGCAAAGACCACAGTCTAGATCAGGCACACTTTGGTCTCTACCCTGACATTATTGCTCTTCAGTATTCTAAAGAAGCCCCTTACAGCAGATTTTCCCATTGTAATTTGTCTTGTGATTTCCTGACTGATGGTGTCAAGAGTATTGATTGTGGAACCATGAAAGCTGAAATTGTTAACAATCTCAATCTCTTGTCCTTCTATCATGGAGCTGTCAATTGGCCCAGTAGTGAGAATCTTTGTGTTCTACAGTCCTTGACCTTCAGCATCAAACAGCTTATGTTCTCCTCCATTCTAACAAAAAAGCTGTGTCATCTGGATAACGCAAGTTGTTCATGAGTCTTCCTCTAATCCTAATGCCACATTCCTCCTCATAAAGTCCAACCTCCAAAATGATCTAGTCTGCGTATAGATTACAAAGTTTTGGAGATAGGACACATCTCTGAGACACACTTTTCCTGATCTTGAATCATGCAGTGCTCCCTTGCTTTTTTCTGACTACTGCTTCCTGGTCCAAGTATACATTTCACATGAGCACAGTTAATTGTTCTGGGATTCCCATTCTTCTCAAGGTTAGTCACAATTTGTTGTGATCTACACAGTCAAAGGCCTTTGAATAGTCAACGAAACACAGATAGACATTCTTCTGGCACGCTGCTTTCAGCCAAGATCCATCACACTGGTTATGATGGCCTCTTCTAAACCCTTCTTGCGCATTTTGCATTTTTCTGCTCCAGTCGTTTTTGGATAATCTTCAGCAGCATCTTGCTTGCATGTGATATGAGTGATATTGCTTGATAATTTCTGCACTATGTCAGAGAACCTTTTTGGGGGGGCGGGGGGAGATGGGAATAAATATGGGTCTCTTTCAATCTGTGGCCCAAGTAGTTAACCTCCAGTTTTCTTGGTTAACCTGGTGTGTATGCCCAGGGAAGTCAGTGCTATTTACTGAAATATGTCAATTAGTATTCTATCAATTCCTGGGGACATGATTATTGCCAATTCCTCAGAGCAGCTTGAATTTCCTCTTTTATCACCATTACCTCTTGATCATATGTTGTTTCATGAAATTATTCTGTCAATTTTTTTATTTGTTTGTTGTTTGCTTGTTTGTTTGTTTAGTGCCTGTGTGTACTCCTACTGTCTTTTTTTTTTTTATGATTACAGGGTCATTCAACATTCTATGCTCAGAATCCGTAAGTTCTGAAACCTGAGGCTTAAAATTGTCGTTTAGTTTCTTACCAATTAATTTCTTACAAATTATGGTTTGTTAGAACAGAACTTAGAGTGTTTGCTGCAGAAGATTGAGATGTGCAGTCTTAAATGGGGATTGAAACATAACATCAAGAAGACAAAGATTCTTACCACTGGGCCAATTGGAAGCACAGTAATAAATAGAATAGAGATTGGGATTGTTAACAATTTCAACTTGCTTGGCTTCACAATCCACACTCTTGGCAGTAAGAGTAAGAAAACCTAAAGACAAATTTCATCAGGAAAATAGGTCATCAACGACCTCTCCAAGGTACTGAGGAGCAACAGCATCAGTTTAGAGACTATAGTCACCCGATCCAAGACACAGTCTTCAAAAATTGCTTGCTATGCATTAGAGAGTTTCATGACAACTAAGGATGACAGAGGAAAATAAATGTATTTGAGTTGTGGTTGTGGAGAGGTGTATTGAACTACTATAGATTGTCATTAACAAGTATGTTTGCCCACGCTCTTCCTTGGAGGTAAGGATTTTGACCCTCCATTTGCCTATTTTGGGGATGGTGACAGGAGAGATCAACCAGTCCTTAAGAAGGACATTGTGCTGGGTATGCATCACAGAACTGGACAATCATTAAGGATGAAAAATGAAGAATTGACACTTTCAAGATGTGATGTTGGAGAAAAATAAGGAGTAATCAAGAGATATCTTGGAGAAAATGCTGCTGGAATGCACTTTGCAGGCAAAGATGGCAAAGCTTCATCCTTTGATTTGTTCATCAAAGATGCTTAAAAAGGTGAAGGGATCATAAAAAGAGACAAACACCTTCCAAGAGATGGATTGACACAGCGATTGTAGCAATCGGCTTAAGTGTGTCTGAGATGATGAGGATTACTCAGGATAAGATAAGGTTCCGATGTGTTGTCCCATGGTCCATTATACAGTAACACATTTGCATTTATGGTTCTAAGCTTGAAGAGGACCATGAAGATCATGTGGATTCATAAAACCTGATAGCAGTGATGTGTCTCCTTTTTCCCTCTTTACATATGATATAATGTGTTTTCTTTAGTATGACAAACCCTGTCTACTGCTAATTCATTTGCAAAAGGCATATAGATATGTCTGGGATATTGTTTTATCACATTGTTTTTGTTGTTATGTGCCATCGAGTCACTTGTGACACATAGTGACCCTATGTACAACAGCCCTAAACCCTGCTCTATCCTGTGCCAATCTCATTGTCTCTGACACACCCATCCCGATTACCCCAGTCACTGAATCAATCCATCTCATAGAGGGTCTTCCGCTCCTGCATTCTCCCTCCACCCTCTCAAGCATGATGTCCTTCTCCAAGGACCTGTCCCTCCTTACAACATGTCCAAAGTATGTCAGACGAAGCCCCAGAATCCTTGTCTCCAAGGAACAGCATGCATTAACCCTCTCCAGGATGAATCTGTTTGTTTTCCTAGCAGTCCATGGTACCCTCAATACTCTTCTCCAGCACCACAGCTCAATGGTATCAATTCTCCTTCTATCCTCCCTAGTCATTGTCCAACTCTCTAATGCATAACAGTTTATTACAAAGACCGTGGCCTGTATTAGACACATCTTAATCTCCAGAAAGACACCATTGCTCTTCAGTACTTTGGAGAGGTCCCTAACAGCCGACTTTCCCATTGCAATACGTCTTCTAATTTCCTGAGTGCTGGTGCCAAGAGTGTTGACTGTGGAGCCAAGCAGACTAAAGTTGTTAACAATCTCAATCTCTTCACCATCCATCCTGATGCAGCCAATTGGTCCAGTGGTGAGAATCTTTATCACATTAGCTGAGGGGGAGGGGAGACAAAGAAAAACAAAACTTACAAATTCAAAGGATATATTACACCTTTACTTTCTCTGTTTGTTTGTTTAATAGAGTCAAGGGTATAGAAAATATTTTTACTCGTAAATCATACTTGTACTCATTGTATCTAGATTATTACAACTCATAGTGAACCTTCCACAGGATTTGTTAACCTAATGCCAATCTTCTAGTTAAGTGCCTGACACATTATGCTCTATTTGGTTAGGGTATTCAGGAAAACTCATACACTTAATGAAGTGGTTTAGAAACTGGTTCTTACCCACCCCCAAAGCTATAGTGTTTTTTCCTAAATTATAACATTCACAGAAATCTAAGGTATTCTATTTTTTTTTTTTTGCTCATTATTGCACTAGTTAATACCACAGTAATGATACAAAATCAGGAAAGGAGTGTGTCAGGATGTATGACGTCTCCATACCTTTTCAATCTATATGTCGAACAGATTGAGAGGCTGGGATTTATGAGGAAGAACATGGCAACAAGTTTGGATGAAGACTCCTTAACAACCTTCATTATATAGATGACACAACCTTGCTTACTGAAAGTGAAGAAGAGCTGGAGCACTTTCTTTAAAAGGTTAAGGACTATAGTCTTCAATATGGATTGAAGATGAACATTTTTGGCTTCTCAATGGTCTTAGTACAATTTTTAGAATCTCTACTGAAATCCATTTCAGTTTTTTCTTTCTCTTCTGTTTTTATAATGACCTTTTGTTTTCTTCATGGAAGACCTCCTTGATATCATCCTACTGCTTATCTAGTCTTCTATAATTAGTATTCAGTGTCTCAAACCTATTCCTAAAATGATCTTGAAATTCAGATGGAATTGATTCAAGATAATAACTTGGCTCCTGTGGACTTATTTTAATTTTCTTCTCCCTCAATTTGAATTTGCGTATGAGTAATTGATGGTCTGACCCATAGTCTACCCCTGGCCTAGTTTTGATTGCCAATTTTGAGCTTCTCCAGTAATTCATCCTACAAATATAGTCATTTTCATTCCTATACAGCCCGTTAGGTGAGTTTCATGTGAAAAGCTGTCATTTGTATATTTTTAAAAAGGTATTGTTATAAATAAATAATTAGAAATAAAAATTCAATCATTCTATTTAAAGCCTCATTTCTATCACCATGCCCATATTTTCTAACTACTATTCCTATTTCACTATTGCACTTTTTAAAAATCCAGTCACCAGCTGTAATTAACACAACTTGATTTCATGATTGGTCAATTTTGGGCTGCAAGATTTGGTAAAAATTCTCAATTTCTTCATCTTTGCCTCCAGCTGTAGGAGCATATATTAGAATAATGGTTGTGTTAATAAGCCTTCCTTATATGAGTGTGGATATTATTCTATTACTCGCAACATTATATTTCGGGATAGAACTTGAAATTGACTTTTTGGGCATGAGTAAAGTAGTATTATTTTTCTGTTTTTCATTCCCAGTATAGTATATGATTATTTGATTCAAAGTAGCCAGAGCTGGTCCATCTCATCTCACTAATCCGAGTATGTTGATGTTCAAGCTTTCAATTTTAGTTTTAATATTTAATAATTTCCAGTTTTCCAACATTCAAGCTATGTACATTCCATGTTCTAAATAGTTAACATAACTATCCTTGTTTCTCTAATATTCAAAGGGTTTTAAAGGCTTATCATTTAAGAAGTAGATGCAAATCCTGTTTGCTAGTCTCTCTTAATCTGGGAGCTCTACCAAACCCTCTGTATGCTGGGTAACCCTTATGACATGTGACAGAACAGTGGCACAGCTTTCGGTATTAAACTCAAGTTTTCTCAGTGCACCAAACTGACATATAAGTACTGTACCACTTAGAACAATGTTCTCCCAAACACAACTAAAATCAGGACTTGAACAATCAGTTTACATTTGATTGTTAACCAAATGAAAAATGACTAAACAGTTTGCACCTGAATTTGTATTAAACCAAAACTGCCTATCCTCCATAAACTAACTCCTTCACACAGTATTCTGATAGAGTGATGGATATAGATAGATGGAGATAGAGATAGAATGATAGAATGATAGAATTTTTTTGTTTGCTTGTTTTATTTTTTTTTAAATTTTTTTTTAGAATGATAGAATTTTTTACAAGCAAACATTTATTCTTAGCAAATACATTCTATGAGAAACATAAATTCAGATGATACACATAGACTTCACCTGATGGTATGCACAGCAATCAGATCAATCACATCTGTGGAAGGAATAATTGGAGAAGTTCAATATCAGCAGTGAAAACTAGGCCAGGTACTGATTGTGGAACAGATCACCAACTACTCAGAGGCAAGTTGAAATTAAAGCTAAAGAAGGTTAAATTATATCCATAGTAATAAAAATTTGATCTTGTGTCTATTCCCCCTAAATTAAAAAGCAACTTGAGTCTGAGACCTTGAACACTTATGAATAAAGACTAGATGAGCTGTGAGAAGATAACAAGAAACCATTCATGAAAAATGCAAAAGGTCATTATAAAGAAGGAAAGACCAAAGTGGATGTCAGAGAGACTCTAAATATTGCACTAGAGTGCTGAGAATCCAAAGCAAACTGAAGAGTTCAAGAAGTTATGGATCTGAGTATAAGATTTCAAAGAGCAGGTCAAGAAGACAAGACAAAGTATTATAATGAAATGTGCAAGGAGTTGGATTTGGAAAATCAAAAGGGCTGAACTCTCTCAACATTTCTTAAGCTGAAGGAACTAGAGAAAAAAATTCAAGCTGTGAGTGAAATGCCTAAGGATGCTATGGACAGAATATTGAATTATTCTGGAAGCATTAAAAGAAAGTAGAATAATTTGGTCTTTTCTTCCTCTTCCTCTTCCTCTTCCTCTTCTTCCTCCTCTTCTGTCTTTGTAATGACC
>NW_006399785.1:5692699-5694356 GCF_000299155.1 Elephantulus edwardii
CACATTGTAGTTGACCTTGAGGAAAATGAGAATCCCAGAACATTTGATTGTGCTCATGTGAAGCCTATACTTGGGCATATTAGTCTTCAGAATACAGCACAGAAACTCTGTATGGCTCAAAATCAGGAAAGGAGTGTGTCAGGGATGCATTCGGTCTCCATACCTTTTGAATCTATATGGGGTACAGATCATTCAAGAAGCAGGGCTTTACGAGGAGAAATGGGACATCAGAACTGGAAGAAGACTAATCAGAAAACTACATTATGCAGATGACACAACCTTCCTTGCTGAAACTGAAGAGGACCTGGAGAACTTGCTGCAGAAAATCAAGGATTATAATCTTCAGTACGGATTGAAGCTCAACATCAAGAAGACAGAGATTCTCATCACTGGGCCAATTGATAGTATCATGATAGATGTAGAAGAGATTGAGGTTATTATAAAGTACAACTTGCTGAGGTCCACAAATAACACTCTTAGTACCAGCAGTCAGGAAATTTAAAAAAACAAACAAACAAGAAAAAAACCAATAAACAAATTGTATTGGGAAAATCTGCTATCAGGGACCTTTCCAGAATACTGAAAACAATGATGTCAGTCTAGAGATTAAGGTGCTCCTAACCCAGGCCATGATATTCACAATTACTTGCTATGCATCAGAGAACTGGACAATGACTAAGGATGACAGGCAAAGAATCGATGTCTTTGAATTGTGGTGTTGGAGAAGAGTCTTCAATATATCATGAACTGCCAAGAAAAAAAGAAAAAAAAAGGTTTATCTTGGAGAAGGTGAAACCAAGTTACTCCTTGAAATCTAGGATTTTGAAGCTCTATCTCACATATTTTGGGCACATGGCCAGGAGAGAAAGGTCATTGGAAAAAGACATCATGCTCTGAAGAGTGAGGGATAGTGCAGGAGAGGAAGACCCTGGATGAGGTTGGATCAATGGGGGTTGGTGTGTCAGAATTAGTAAGAATGGCTCAGGACAAGGAGGATTCAGAGCTCCTGCACACAGCATCTCTCTGGGTCATAGGCAACTTGATGACACATAAGGACCACAACTTACCTCATCTAATCTTATTATATTGGAATGTGCAGAGAGCTGGAATTGGAGTATAAAAAGGAAGAATTCACTCTGCATTTCTCAAGCTGAGAGAACTATAAAACAAAGTTAAGCCTTTTCTTTTACTTTTCCAAGAGGGTAGTGTTCTGGCGGGGTGAGCCTTAGGAGGGGATAAATGTGAAACAATGAATGAATGAATGGATGGAAATCTAAAGCCTCTGTAAATTTTTACTGAAATTAATGACAAATTTAATTTAAAAAAAAAGAATTAAGTTAGAGAAAGGATGGCAATGAATTTATAACCGCTCATGCTAATAACACTATATCGTTGCATGGAGGAGGAATAGTGGAAATGTATCCACATTTATAACATTCCTCTTACCAAAACCATTTATGGTAAATAGGAACTGCATTGGAACATGTGTCGCTGAACTGGAAATGATCATATTGTTAATATTTCTAGCCTTAAGATTAAAAGGTTATAATGTTCAAAATTACTGTTATACATTTGTTTAAATTTTTCCCTCTTTTAACAACTGGGATCTAGAGGAAAGAGATAAGACCAGAGAATGGCCAAAATTATTGGGGCAGCT
>NW_006399785.1:5695936-5697009 GCF_000299155.1 Elephantulus edwardii
AATAGGCAACAACATAATGGATGGAGAGGAGACTGAAACTGTCAATAGTTTCATTTTGCTTGGATCCACAATTAATACTCTTGGTACAAGCATTCAGGAAATAAGGAGACACATTGCACTGAGAAAATCTGAAGTTAGGGAACTTTTCAGAGTATTGAACGGTAGTGATGTCAGTTTGAGGACTAAGATGTGTCTAATTCAGTCCATAGTCTTTCAGATTACTAGCTTTGCATATGAGAGCTGGACAATGAAAAAATATGACATAAAAAAATTACACCTTTGAGCTGTGGTGTTAGAGGAGAACACTGGGGACAGCGAAGTGAATGAATTGATGCCTTGGAGATGGTAAAGCCAAAGTGCCATTTAGAGCCAAGAATGATAAAGCTTTGCCTCACATATTTTGGACGTGTTACTAGGAGGTGCTATTCCTTGGAGAAGGACATAATGTTGCGAAGGATGGAGGGTGAACAAAAGAAAGTAAAACCCTCAACCATGTGAGTTAACACAGTAACTGCCAAAATAGGCTCTTGTGTGTTAGAAAGTGTGAGGATCATGCAGGATATAACAGGATTTAGATCTTTTGTTCATAGGTTCACTATGAGTCATGCTTGACTTGATGGCACCTAATATTAACAACATGAGCAATATATTGAATGGCCCAGAGAGCATCAAAAGTGACGGAGTGAATACACAGGATCACTGTACCAGAATGAACTAATAGAAATATTTCCAGAAATACCATATGGATAGGAGCCAATGGTAATGAAGGAGGAAATGGAAGTTACATCGAAGGCATTGGCAAAAATTATGCCCCAGGAATTGATGTGATACTGATTAACTTGCTTCAGTTAGCATATGGAGCCTAGGATACAATCAGCATTCTATGTCAGAATATTTGGAGGACAACTCCCAGGCCGTTAAATTGGAAGATGTCCATATTTTTTCTCATTCCCAAGAAATGTGGAAACTATCAAACAATATAATTAATGTCACATATAAATAAAATTCTGCTCATTCAAAAATGATGAGAACAGTACTTAAATAAGAAACTTCCAGAAGGTCAAGCAGGATTT
>NW_006399785.1:5697888-5702336 GCF_000299155.1 Elephantulus edwardii
AATGTAATACTACACTGCTTTGATAAACAAGGAACTCATGAAATATTATTAAAAATGGGTGACTCTGGAGGACATTATGCTGAGTGAGGTATCTCAGACACAAAAGGACAAATACTGAATAGTGTCACTGTTGTAAAACAGGACTGACATCAGGGCTGGGGGGAGACTGAGAAAGATGGGATAAATTATGTATACTTCATTGAAACAGATGAGAGAAAGAACTATTTAAAAGGGATATATGTTTAGGTATTATTGTCATGACAGGATTCTAGAACAAAGGCTACCTAGTGGAGTGGACATGGGGGGAGGGATTGTAAAACAATGAAAGAATTTTTCTTTTACTTTTCAAAGAGTGAACTGGAGAGGGAGGGATGGCAGAGGGGAAAGTATAACCATGAATGAATAGAAATGCAAAGTCTGTAAACTTTCATTAAAATTAATAACAATAAAAAATTTAAAAAAACACAACAAAGGCATGTGACTGAGTGGATCAAACCAAGTTGTAACTGACATTGAGAAGAATGAGAGTCCCACATCACATAATTGTAGTCATGCAAAACCTATACCTCGACCAAGAGCTTGCTGTGGAAACAGAGCAGGGGAACACAGCAAAGTTTAAAATTGAGAAGAGAGTGTGTCAGAATTATTTTCTCTTCCTACCTATTTAATCTGTATGCTGAGCACATTATTCGAAAAGTTAGACTGTATGAAGAGGAGTGTGGTATCAGGGTTGGAGGGAGACTCATCAATAGCTTGTGTTATGGAGATGACACAATTGTGCTTGCTGAAAGTGAGGAGGACTTGAATCACTTGTTGTAGAAGATCAAGGAATCCAGCCTTCAGTATGGATTGCACCTCAATGTCAGCAAAATTAATTGTCTTACTAGTGGACCAATAGGCAACATCATGATGGATGGAGAAGAAATTGAAACTCTTAACAACTTCATCTTGCTTGGATCCATAATTAATACCCTTGAACCAGTAGTAAGGACCTAACAAGACACATTCTACCAGGAAAATTTACAGTTAGGGAACTCTGAATTATTGACGAGTCATGATGTTAGTTTGAGGACTAAAGTGTATCTCATTCAGGCTATCTTTCTGATCCTTTTTTATGCATCTGAAACCTGGACAGTGAATAAGGATGACAAAAGAAAAATTGATGTCTTTGAGATGCGGTTTTGTAAAAAAGCATGTACGGCCAAAAGAACAAACAAATATGTCTTAGAGAGGGTGCAGCCATACTAGCATGCTACTGGAGACTCTTTGAAGAACGTCTTCCTTGAAGAATGGCTTCACATTGTATTTTCCAACTTTGAGTATTAATGTTACTGAACACAAGCAGTTCTTTCTGTAGTCAATTGCCAGTAAGATAAACTGATTGCAATATCCATAAGCACTTTATTACAGATCTGAGAGAAAACATTGAGATCCTTCTCAGAGACTAACCCTTCATCTGGAAGTGGTTTCACGCTTTTGTACTAGGGTTAGACACCAACTCATCCAACAATGCACCTTTGTTGTTGTTGTTGTTATGTGCCATTGAGTCATTTGCAACTCATAGCAACCCTACAGCTCTAAACCCTGCTCTATCCTGCACCAACCGCACTGCCTC
Source organism: Elephantulus edwardii (assembly GCF_000299155.1). NCBI lineage: Eukaryota > Metazoa > Chordata > Mammalia > Macroscelidea > Macroscelididae > Elephantulus > Elephantulus edwardii. Next base: position 5,699,504 of record NW_006399785.1, read on the forward strand.
TGACACACCCATCCCGATTACCCCAGTCACAGAATCAATCCTTCTCATAGAGGGTCTTCCCCTCCTGCGCTGTCCCTCCACCCTCCCAAGCATGATGTCCCTCTCCAAGGACCCGTCCCTCCTGGCAACATGTCCAAAGTATGTCAGACGAAGCCCCAGAATCCTTGCCTCCAAGGAGTAACTTGGTTTAATCCTCTCCAGGATGAATCTGTTTGTTTTCCTGGCAGTCCATGGTACATTCAATACTCTTCTCCAGCACCACAGCTCAAAGACATCAACTCTCCTTTGTTAGTAAAATTAAAAAAAATTTCACTTCTGGGAAAAAAAAACAACACAAAACACCAAACCAGCAACCAACAAACAAACAAACAAAAAACATTACCAATTCGCACGCAGACACTAGTAAACAGGCAAACTATAAAATAGTTAACTCATGACCAAGATGGGCCCTGAAAAGATAAAGCCTAATTCAGGAAAGGCTAATCTGCACTCTTGGCAAACAGACAGATTAAGATACAATATAAGTATGACTGGGAAAAGCATTTTCAAAGAGGTTAATGCTGATTTAGGAAAGATACGTTTCCTCCCCTGGTAAACAGAAAATTTAAACTACTTTACATGACTAAAGAAAGGAACCGAAGAATTCTAAGCAAAATAACCAGTTTTTCAGGCTAGAGAAAATATATGTCAGTTTTATAACTATAGTTTGACAATGATACATATTTAAAGAATTCTGAACTTATTAATAACACCCCATCATTAATTTTTACGTATAACTCATGCACTGTTTTTGTTTCTGCTCAACAGCATGAAACTCTGGTGCCCTCTTCCTAAAGAAATATGTTGGTCATCTGAAGACATGAAGTTTAAATTCATAAGATGCTCCATAGGCGATAGATAGGCCACTTCTTCCTGTGCAATTTATGGCCTCTGAAAACCTTCTGGAAGGTGAGCTGTGGTTCTGATTTGAAGGCATATAAAAACAACAACAACAACACGTGATGTTAAGTGAAATATCTCAGTCATAAAAGGATAACTACTGCACAGCATCACTGTTTTAAAACTGGGCATACATGGGGACGTTGGAGAGAGAATGGGGAAGTAGTGAATAGATAATAACCACTGAACTGGAACAGATGATTGGAAGAACAGTTTGAAAGAAATATATGAGTATACATTATATGTCTGAGAACATTTTGGAACAAGGGGGCTTTTTGGAGGGTAGGAGAGGAGTAAGGAAGGAAGGAAATGTGCAATAATGAATAATTTAAAAAATGTTAAAAAGCAAAAACACACACAAAAAGAACAAACCCCATATGCTGTTTAAAAACTGAAGCCTTGGTAGTAAAGGTGTTTTTTACCTGACTACTAAACTAAAAGATGATAGTTTTTACTTTTTCATTAACATCAGCAATGACATCCCTGGTCCCACAGTCTCTTCTAAATTCAGCTTGAATTTCTGGCAGTTTTGATCTATATACTGTTCTAGCCTATTTTAATGACTTTAAACAGTATTTTGATTGCATGTGATATTATGTGATGTTAGTTACATTGATCAATAATTTCAATATTCTATTTGATCACTATTCTTTGGAATGGGAACAGATATGGATCTCTTCCTTCAGTTGGCCAAGCAATTGTCTTCCATATTTCCTAGCCTAGACTAGTGAGCATGTCTATGTCTGCATGTGTTAGTTGAAACATGACAATTAGTTTCCCATCAACTCCTGGGGACTTATTTTTTGCCAATGCTTTCAGTGAAGCTTGAACTTCTTTCATAACCAATGACTTTTGGTCATATGATGGTTGTTGTTGTTATGTACTGCAGAGTTATCAGCAGCTCATAGTGACCCTATGTACAAAAGCTCTGAAGCCCGCCCTATCTTGAGACAGTCTCACTGACTAGGACACACCTACCACCATCACCCCAGTTATTGTATCAATCCTTCTCATCCAGGGTCTTCATGTCCTGCTGTTGACCAATTCCTTTTGGTACAATGATTTTGTGTACTCCTTTCCTGGATCATTCAAGATTTTGCCAATATCATCCTTGAGTAGGGCAACTTAAAGCTTAAATATGCTCCACATTTCCTTCAACTTGAGAAATGCTAAGAGTTCTTCTCTTCATACAATTTACAGCTCTCTGCAGCATCCTGTTACTTTGTCTTTCAAGATGCCCTTTGGAAAAAAAATAAAAGAAAAAGATGCCCTTTTTAAATCCTCTTTTAGCTCTTTTGCTTCAAATCTCTTCCCTTTGTTTTGGCTTCTTAACACATGAGTGCAATTTCCAGAGCCTCTGCTAACATCCATTTTAAATTTCTTTTTCTCCACTGCCTTTGTAATGACCTTTTGTTCTCTTCATGGATAATGTCCTTGACATAATGCCACAGCCCATCTAATCTTTGATCGTTTGTGTTCAGTGCTTCAAATCTGTTCTCCAGATGATTTTTAAACTCAAGATCATATTTTTGGTTTTGTGGAATTGTTTTTTTTTTTCATTTTCTTCAGCCTCAATTTGTACTTGCACATGAGTAATTGATGGTCTATTCCACAGCCAGCAACTAGCCTAATTTTGACTGCTGACATTGAGCTTTGCCAATGATTTCTTCCATAGATATGGTCAATCAAATTCTTATGCAGTCCATCAGATGAGGTCCATGTTTAAAGTCACCATTTGTGTGTGTGTGTGTGTGTGTGTGTATGAAAGGTATTTGCAATGACTAAATCAGTTGAATGTACAAAATTCGCTCATTCTGTCACCAAGGTGTATCAAGGCCATTGCACCAGTAATATCATTGCTAATGTCAGATGGATCCTAGATGAAAATAAAGAA
>NW_006399785.1:5702631-5712805 GCF_000299155.1 Elephantulus edwardii
AATCAGTATTGGATGAAAACTCATCAATAACCTAGATTATACAGATGATATAACTTTTCTTGCTGAAAATGAGGAAGACTTGATGTGTTTGCTACAGAAGAGCCTTAAATATATATTGAATCTAACTGGCAAGGAAACAAAAATTCTCATTACTGGGCTGCCAGGCAACATCATGATTGATAGAGGAAAGGGTGAAACTGTCAGTGACTTCGTCTTACTTCGATCCACCATCTGTAACCCTGATCCCAGCCGTCCATATCAGGAGAGATATTGTACTGGGAATGTCTGTAGTCAGGAACCTCTCCAAATTATTGAGGAGCAATGATGTCAGTTGGATCTCTAAGGTATACCTGATTCAGGCTATGAACTTTTCAATCACTTGCAATGTGTCAAAGATCTGGACAAAAAGAAAGAATGAATAAGGATAACATTAGCAGAAAAACTGATGTCTTTACACTATTGTGTTGGAGAAGAGTATTAAGCAGTCAAAAGAACAAACAGATACACTTGGAGGAAAGACCACTAGAGCTCTCTGAAGACAAAGATGATAAAGCTTCTTCTCACACACTTTGGGCATGTTGCTCAGAAAGGCTATTCCGTAGAGATGGACATCATGCTTGAAAATGTGGATAATTGGTGAAAAAGAGGAGTGCATTGACACAGTGAATGGAAAAACGGACTCAAGTACGTCTGACATGAGGTTGGTGCAGGATAGGACTGGGTTCAGGACTGTTGTTCATAATGTCTTATTTGACTTGATTTCATATAACAAGAGGAAGAAGAACTTATTCAAGGGTCCTGAAAATCAATGACAACTGAAATACCCCACCATAAGCATGGGTGATAACTGTCATTAAAGAGAAGGTGATAATAAAATGTGCAGGATACATTTTGATATCTTCTAGAGATTTTCTTTCATAAAGATATTGTTGTTGTGTGCCATAGAGACACGTGTAACTCATAGTGACCCTATGTAATAGCTCTGAAGCCAGTCTTACTGACTCTGACATATCTGCTCCCACTATCCCTGCTATTGTGTGAATCCATCTCTTTTCGGGTCTTCCTCTCTTGGGCTGTCCCTAGACCTTTCCAAGCATGTTGTTCTTCTCCTAGGACTGGTCCAACCTGGCTATGTGAGACAGAGCATCAAAATCCTTGCCTTCAAGGAAAAAATTTTTTCCTCCTCTCCAATATTGACCTCTTGGTGGTCCATAATATATTCAATACTCTTCTTCTGCACCACAACAAAAGGCATAAATTCCTCTTTCATTCTTAGTCATTGTCTAGCTCTCTGATTAATAGAAAGTAATTGCAAAGAACATGGCCTGAATCAGGCACACTTTAGTCTCTAGACTGACATCATAACTCCTCAGTACTCTGGAGAGTACTTTGGAGAGGTCCCTGATAGCAGATTTTCCCAGTATAATTTGTCTTTTGATTTCCTGACTTCTGGTACCTAAAGTGTTGATTATAGAGCTGAGTAAGTGAAAGTTGTTAACAACTTTAATTTCTCTCCGTCTATCATAGTGATACCAGTTGGTTCTGTGATGAGAATCTTTGTCTTCATTATATTGAGATTCAATCCATTTATTAGAGGGAAATTTGAAAAAAAAAAAAAACTCAAACAAAACTAAAAAACAAAAACAAAAAACAATCCAACCATAAAAGCCAACAAATGCAAACATACAAACAAAACAGCACATTTAAAAGCCTTCTATGCACTCACCAGTCTACGCCAGGAAATTTGGAGGACAGTTGTTTGGCCAATGGACTGGAAGGGATCCATATTCCCATTACCAAGAAAGGTGATCCAGCTGGATGTATAAACTACCAAACAATGTAATTAATATCACATGGAAACAAAATACTGCTGAAGATCATTCAAAAATAGCCAGAAAGATATATATCTCTGCTTTATTGGTTTTGCAAAAGTACTTGACTGTATGAATGATAACAAATTGCAGATAACACTTTGAAGAGTTGAATACCATAATATTTAATTGCATTCACATAGAACCTGTACTAAGAGGCAATTGTTTGAACAGAACAGGAGGATAAAACATGGTTTAAAATCAGAAAAAAAAAAAAAAGAAAGAAAGGAAACCGCTATACGTTCAAACAGGAATCAGAAGAGATGGTGGAACCAGAGACATCTTTTCTAATGTCAGATGAATCCTCGCTGAAATTAGAGAACACCAGAAGAATATCCATTTGTGTTTTATTGGCTATGAAAAGGCCAAGTTTGACTATGTGAATTGTCACAAGTTGTGGCTGACATTGAGAAGAATGGGAATTTCAGAGCACTTAGTGCTCGTGTGAAACCTATACCTGGATGAGGACACTATTGTGAAAACAGAACAGGGGAACACTACATGGTTAAAAATTAAGAAGGAAGTGTGTTAGGGTTATGTTCTTTCTCCATACCTTTTTAATTTTAATGCTGAGCAAATTATTTGATAAATTTATAATCAAGGAATAAGAATGTAGCATCAGAATGGGAGAGGGTCTCATCAATAACCTACATTATGCAGATGACACAACCTTACTTGCTGAAAGTGAGGAGAACATGAAGCACTTGTTACTTGTTATTAAAGAATGCAGCATTCAGTGTAGATTGCATCTCAATGTCAAGAAAACAAAGATTCTTATCACTAGACCGATAGTCAACATTATGGTGGATGGAGAAGAGATTGAAACTGTCAATAGCTTAATCTCACTTGAATCCACAGTTAACATCCTTTTTATCAGCATTCAGAAAATAAGGAGACATATTGCATTGGGAAAGTCTGCAGTTAGGGACTTCTCCAAATTATTGTGGAGTAATGTCAGTTTGAGGACTAAGATGTGTCTGATTCAGGCCATGGTCTTTGCAATCACTTGCTGTGCATCTGAGAGCCGGACAATGAATAGGATGGCAGAAGACGAATTGATGCCTTTTAACTGTGGATTTGGAGAAGAGCACTGAACATCCTATGGGCTGCCAAAAGAACAACAAGTAAATACATTTTGGAGAGACTGTAGCCAGAGTGCTCTTTGGAGGCAAATGATGATGGTGCGGCTTCGTCTCATGCACTTTTTGATTATTTCTAGAAGGGTTTGTTCCTTGGAGGGGGACATGATGCTGGGAAGGGCTTAGGGGTGGCAAAGGATAGGAAGACACTCAACTAGGTGGATTGACAAGGTGACTTCCACCATGGGCTCTAGTGTGTCAAGAAATATAAAGATGTCACAGGATAGGACACAGTACAGATTCATAGGGTTGCTGTAAGTTGTACTCAACTCGATGGCACCTAACAGAAACAACAATGAAATCCACAGCCCTGTGGAACCATTCTACTCAGTAGTATTTGGGAAAAGACAGGAGTCAGTATTTCATAATAGCAGTGAGTTACATTCTGGGAATATTATTTATTTAGTAGGCAGTTAGAAAGCTTTTGGTACTTGCTGACTTAATTGCATAATAATGGTGTTTAATAACTTGCAGAGATTTATTTTGACATTACCACTAATTTTACTTTATAATCTCTAGAAACTAATTTTATTAGGGTCATGCTCTTTTCAGTACTGAGATATAGTTGATAGTATCCATGTCAGAGTTAAGCTGTTTAAATTCAGCCATAAATCATAAATTAATTCAGAATCTTCAAACATGGAAGGAATTAATCCATTTCATATGCATTCATCTGACATACTTTGGGCATGTTGCAAGAAGGGATCAGTACTTGGAGAAGGACATCATACTTGGGAGGGTGGAGGGACAGTGCAGAAGAGAAAGACCCTCTATGACGTAGACTTATTCAGTGACTGGGGTAATGGAGGCAGGTGTGCCAAACACAGTGAGATTGGCACAGGATAGAGCAGGGTTTAGGGCTGATGTACATAGGGGTGGTATGAGTCACAGGCGACTCTATGGCACATAAAAATAACAACATAGGCTTTAGATAATTTCTTTCCAGTGTATTAAAATATAATTATAGCATTTAAATAAGCAATAAAATAAGCTTATAACTGTGCTTACTTTCTTATTATATTACTGATTCATTGCAGATTGAACTCTTCAGATATGTGCTAGGAAATACATGAGATACCAATGCTTGCTAGTTAATGACTAACATCTGTAATTTAAAGATAGGAAAATTCTGGAAAATCCTAATGGAAATGAGAAGAAGAATTGATGCATTTGAATGGGTTCTACTGTTAAGGAATATTGAACAGGATGTGATCTGTAAGAAGGAGCAAATAGGTCTTAGAAGAAATAGGAGATGATTGCTCTTTAGAAGAGAGGGTAGTGAGATTTTTGTCTCACTTACGTAGAAATACAAATAACAAACATATTATGTTTGGTACAATAGAGAATTAGTTAGAAAACCCTCAATACACTGACACGATAGTCATAGCAGTCATGAAACATGCCAAAAATCATTCTGTGAAATTTAAGCCTGCAATGAATGGAAGCCGACTTAATGGCAATTAATAACAATGATATATTTTAAGAGATCATGCTACATATTAAGAAAAATGTACTTTGTCTTTAATTCAGTGTTTAAAGTTCCATAGTAATTTGTTATTTTAACTCATTTAACTGAAAGAATTTGAGACTGTTATTTTGCTATTTTTTTTCCCTCCATTCGCCTTTCAAAGTAAACTCATGTCAATTATTTAGTTTATATCTAGCAAAAATGCTATTATGTAAGTATAGTAAGGGTTGTTCTGAGGACCCAGGACTGGTCAACACCAACCCATAGGGTCAACGTCTAAGAGGTTTTCAGAGACAGTATTTACTTGGCAGTAAGTGGGAGGAGATTTTTCATCCTTTTCCTGTGAAGAAGCTCGTGGATTTGAATTGTGTGCCTTTAAAATTGTAATGTGTCTTCTTACCTCTAGGCCACCAGAGTGCTCCTGATTTTAATAAACAAACAAATTAAGCAATTTAGAGTTAAAATTATATGCTATGAAATCACTAAAAGAGAAAGTCAGTCCATGTGTCTTGGAATTATATAATCTGAGAGTATTGGGTTGTGTCTAACATAGCATCACCATTCGTTTCTCGTGTTGAATCTAAAGAAAACAGTTTAAGCCTCTTCAAAGTCACATCTTCAAACAGTTGGACTCAAGTCAAGTCATTATGACTTTTACTTACAAACTAGCTGGAACAGATGAATTCTTGTTTTTGCTATTATTACCTACTGTTAAGTTGGAACTGACCCTTGTGTAACCTCCGGCACATTTTCAAAGGCAATAAATTGCACAGGAGGAGATTTCCCATTCTTCTTCTAAAGGGAAGTTTATAGATTTGTACTACGTACCTTTAAAAAAAAAAGAAGAAGATTTTTCCACTAGGCAGCAGAACAGATGATTTATGATACATGTTACATCTAACAACTACTAAGCTGAGTTAGTTAGCCCAGAATATCGTATGTCCAGGCCAACAGATCAAAAAGAGCCTGGTGTTGGAGGAAGGTGGGCCTTTCAGAGGTGTTCATGGGGATAGAATGGCTGTGGAAGTTCTAGACCCTTGAGTCAGAAGTTTTAGACAGGAGCATGAATAAATGTATACCAGCGGCCCAGCCTGTGACGTGGCATCTACGGGTGCACACACTCACGTTTACTTGGACTTCTACCTTATCTTTCTTCTTTTACACTTCAGCCTGGGCATTTGCTTCTTCCTCCCCTTGACCCTGGTGGTTTCTAGGTCTAACAAGAAAGACCTAACGTCGAGTGAGAGCTGTACTGTGTTTCCTATTTTTTCCTATTTTACAGGGTAAAGGCATCAGACATTCATGTCTCTGGCCAGAAACCACAAAAGAAGAGCTGATGGAAGACTTCTGGGAAATAGTTTCTTCCAGTAAAACAAAGAAACAAACAAAAAAATTGTAAATATAAATATACACATACATATAAATAGAAATATACATATAAACATAAACATAAATATAAATATAAATATGAATATGAATATAAACATGAATATGAATATGAATATACACATACTGTAAATATAAATAGATATAGATGATATAGATATAGATATAGATTAGATAGAGAGAGACAGAGATAGAGATAGAGATAGAGACAGAGACAGAGACAGAGACAGAGACAGAGATAGAGATAGAGATAGAGGTAATAGAAATATAAAAATAAATAGAAATATCAAAATAAAAATAGAAATATATACATAGTTGTTGTTATGTGTCCTTGAGTTGCCTGAGACTCCGAGTTACTCTCCCTCTATGTGCATGTATTATTTTTGTTGTATATTATAGAGTCAGAAACAACCTGTACCTGACCCTCCTCCAGCAGGTTTTCAGAGGCAGTTAATCCTATGGGAGGAGATTGCCCATTCTTCTCCAGCCAAGTAGCTGGTGAATTCTAACTTTGTGCCTTTGGGATTGCAATGCACCTTCTTGCCTCTAGGCCACTGTTGATGCTGTTGTTGTTAAGTGCTGCTGAGTCATAGATAGCTCTTAACCACTCTATGAACGAAAGACCTGAATATTTGTATAACTTTCATCCTTTCTCCAGGTTCACATGGTTTCTGGAGGCAAGCTATTATGGAAGTGGATGCCACTCCTGCTTCCAAACTTGTTTTAATTTGGGAACTCCACCAAACACTGCCCACAATGGGTAACTAACCATTATCACATTTGACACATCAGTGTCACAGTGTTCAGCATCACAGCAACCACGAGTTATAGCACTTTGGCTTGGTAGCATCACTTTCTGTCCACTAGGCCAACAGAGCTCTCTCGTTGTTGTTGTTGTTGTTGTTGTTGTTGTTAAGTGCCATTACAACCTGACAGCTACAAGCCAAAGGTAGGTAATTTTAATCTGCGACCCTCAGGCTTGCTTTTAATGGTTTTTGGTCAAACATTCTTCTAAATGGTATAGCACTGGTCTGTTCACTTGCTGTGCAGAGGTAATCTCTGATTGTGTGATTACTGTGATGCTAAATATTGTGACACTCATGTGTTAAAAAAAAAAAAAAAAAACCAACCAAAAAACAAACCAACAAAAACTAGGCCACTAGTGCTCCAAAATGATGAGCTTTAGTGGCCCAGTGACAAGAAACTGTGCTGCAATCCCAAAGGCATGCGATTTGAATCCATCTGCTGCCTCATGGGAAGAAGATGTACAATCTCCTGCCTTGTGATCTACTACCTGTGAAAACCCTCTGTGGGCTCAGCTAGAGGTTGGTTCCTATTTGATGACACATAACAACAAAAACATAACTAAAATAAACTCCATTGCATGCATTCACATGGTATCGGTGAGATTATATTGTGTATAATTGTCCATGTTTTCTGTACTTCCTGCAACTAAAGGATCTTTGTTTATACACTGCATATAAATAGATGTGTTGTTGTTATGTGCCTTCGAGTCATCTGTGACTGATAACAACGTTTGTACAACAGCTCTGAAGCTAGCCTGTCCTGACTCTGACACACCTACCCCCGTTGCCCCAGTTACTGTATCAATTCATCTCATCTGAGGTCTTCTTTTCCTGCACTCTCACTCCACCCTTCCAATCGTCCTTCTCCAAGAACTGGTCCCTCCTGGCCACATGCCCAAAGTATGTGAGACAGAGTTTTAAAACCTAGCCTCCAAGGAGAAACTTGATTTCACCCTCTCCGATACAAATCTTTTTCTTTTTTCCCCCCCCTTAGTGGTCCATGGCGCATTCAAGATTGTTCTTCCGCACCACAACTGAAAGGCATGAATTCTTCTGTAACCCTTAGTCATTGCATCAGCTCTCTGATGCACGACAAGTAATTGAGAAGATCATGGCCTGGATTAGGTGAACTTTAGTCTCTAGACTGACATAGTGACTTCTTGATACCATGGAGAGGTCCTTGACAGCAAATTTTCTAAGTGCAATTCATCTTTTGATTTGCTGGATGCCAGTCAGTGTCAAGAGTGCTTATTGTGGAGTCAAGCAAGCTGTAATTGTTAACAATCTCAAACTCTTCATCTATCATGAAATAACAAAGCTCTTTGGTTGCTGATGACTTTGTAAAGTTCCATTTACACTACTTACAATGCAATTAAGATACACGCACATTCATTGATATTTGTGATAATATGCACTTTTTAATTTTTCAAGCTATAAAAAATCTCATCTCCTAAAATAATCTTATTTTCTGATCTTTCACTCTATGAAGCTCAGCTGAATCTAAAATAATTTATCACTTTCTTTGTATTGTTTAAACTTGCCTTTTCTTTTTCTTTCTTTCTTTTTATATTTCTCATGTTTTTGCCCAATGCATGTAACAATGGTCTTGACTTAGACTTTCGATGATTTGTATGTGAACTTAGTAGTTATGACTAGAATCCTAACAAAGTTCAATTTGTGTTGCAACAGAAAGCAGAATATGAAGTTAGTCTAGTGGACATTTCCAGTTACATACTGCGTGTTATTTTTTTAAATGCTTGGAAATTGAACTGCCATCGATTAAAGCAACGCTCAATAGTATATAAAAAATGCTATCAGAACGATTTGAAGAACAAGTTCAATACACATGATGGCATTATTAAACTTACTATAAAATTGCAGCATAATAACTCAAAGAAAAAGGGCCTAATTTTCAAAGAATGACATCAGAATTGAACCTGAATATATTCAATAACTACTTGAACATTTCTTTTATTTTCCCAGGGAAGTAATTTAATACTTATCCTTTTAGATCTAGTTAAAAAGAAACTTCTTTCCCCCAAAGCCTTTCTATTATGAAGCTAGAGATTCCAGATTGCAAGCTCCATTGTCCATCCAGCAGAGAGAGTTTGGACAAACCTGCCGGATAAGCAAGTTCTCACAAGCCTGGGGAGAGATTGAGTACTGCTACGTGGTGTAGTTTCTTCCAAAGACGCCTTTGCTTCTCCCCTTCATGGCTGCTATGAAGTTGACAATCCTGGAAACACAGTGAGTTTTGAGCAGGGAGTTTTCAAAGTGACAGGCTTAAAAAATACAATTCACCTTTTACCCTTCTCCTCCCAGCTGCAAAATACTAGGCCTCCTTAGCACTCAGTTTTGTACCTTTGAATATGTACTGATATCTTAAATAAATAGGTTCTGGTCTCCTGGGCCACAGATTTCCAGTTGTATTTTTTAGTCCAAATTCTTCTTTAAGAGGCAGATGATTAAATAAAGTTATTTATGACTCAAACAACAAGGGCTAAATTGTTTTATGGAGGGTTCCCCCCCCCATATCTCTCAGCTATCCGTTTGTATTACTCTCATTGTTAAAAAAAAATAAACTTAGTTCAGAGAAATAATTAATAGCAAACTTGAATCAGCTCCAGAATTTCCTCTTACTTAAGCTGTGGCTAATTCAAATAGAGAGGAACTCAAGTGGAATAAAATTTATGAAAGAGAAAGCTGTCTTAAATGCTCCTCAACTTCATAGCCAGAAAGAAATGGGCAACTCCGGGTAATGGAAAAGACAGGAGATATAGATTCTTATTTTGCCTCTGTTACAGAATAATTTTAATATATTGGCCACTTAAGGTCTTTTTTCCTTATGGGTGAATATTAAGATGTTCAACTACAAAGTCTCTAGTGCTTTTCCAAATCTGGGCTTTATAAGTTCTAGTTGCTTTAAAGGAGAGACAGAGCACTGAGGTCCAGTATATCTGTATTAGAAACTTTATTCAACTGTTGTTGTTGCTGTTGTTAAGTGTCGTTGAGTCAGAGGCGACTCATAGTGACCCTATGAATGAAAGACCTGGGCACCAGTATAACTTACGTCCTTTCTCCATAGGGTTTCCAGAGGCAAGCTATACCAGAGGCAAGCTATAACAGAAGTGGTTGCCACTTCTGCTTCCAAACTTGTTTTGATTTTTTGGTGTTTTTTTTTCCCCCAAGCTTGTTTGAATCAGGGAGCTCCGCTAAACACTGTTCAGCATGGGTAACCATTCTTGCATTTGACACATCAGTGTCACGAGGTTCTGCTTCACAGCAACCCCAAGTTGCCTCTGCACAGCAAGTGTACATCTCTATAAAGAAAAGTAAATATTCAACACTCTAAGTTGTGGGAGGATGTCAAAGGTATCATCCAGGAAGAGTGCAAACGGTCATTACAAAGACAGAAGAGGAAGAAAAGACCAAAACGGATGTCAAAAGAGACTCTGAAGATTGTACTGGAGCATAGAGAAGCCAAAGCACAAGGAAGAATTCAAG
>NW_006399785.1:5714525-5721440 GCF_000299155.1 Elephantulus edwardii
AACAACAACAACAATTTATTCATATATATAATGGAAATATAATAATATCAATATCATATTTATGCCAGAAAGACTCAAGGCTAACATGTATGGGGTGACTCTTTTAAGCTACAAAGTGCTTTGGTACTATATGTCACAGATACAAGTGCAGTTAATTTTCTCTTGATTGACTGAGGCATCGCCCTTTAGTCAGAACCTACTCACAGATGACTCGCTAGCAGCTTGCAGGTTTTGAAGGGCTGTAAACCTCGCGGAAGGAAATTACCCATCTTTCTCCCATGGAGTTGCTGATGAATTTGGACTATTTGGCTTTGGGTTGGCAGAACAATTCAGCATTCATCAGTTGACCAGAGCATCCTTTAAAGACTATAATAATGGGACCCAGATGGTACTATGATTAAGTATTCAAGGCTATTTGAAAGGTTGACAGTTTGAAACTTCCTTATGGCTTTGAGGGAAAATATCCCTGGTTTTCTGTTCCCACGGAGATTGTAATTTGGAAAGTCCTATGGAATATCTTGGGCTCTCTGGTGGCCTAGAGGCAGCAATCCTGCATGCATGCAGTTTGAGGTCACCAGCTGCTCCGTGGGAGAAGAATGGGCAATCTCCTCCAGTGTGATTAACTGCCTCTGAAAACCCACTGGAGGGTCAGCTTTGGGTCATTTCTGACTCTATGGTGCACACCAACAACAACAACAACAATGGAATACCTATTAAACTGGAGTTCTTATGTAAAACTTTATTCGATGGCTTCTAGCAACAGCAATGATAAGGAAAGCAACATGAAGTATTATTAATTGATGTTGTTCTTCTTAGGTGTTTTTGAGTTGTGTATGACTCATAGCAACCCTATGAACAATAGATTTGAAGCCTGTCCTATGTTACACCATCTTTATCATCCCAAACACACATGAGACCATTGCCACAGTTACTTTATCATTCCGTCTTGCTGAGCTTCTTTCTCTCCTTCATTGACCCTCCTCCTTTCAAAGTGTAATGTTCAGGACTAGCCTCTCCTGATAACATGGTCATGTTATGTGATAAAGCTTCCCATTCTTACTTCCAAGGATCACTCTATTTGTATCATCTCTAATACATATCTGCTTGTTCTTTTGGCAGTTTATGAAATATTCAAGCCTCTTTTTCAACACTACAGTGCAGAAATATCAATTCTTCTATCATCCTTATTCATTATCCAAGATTCATAATAGATGACTGGAAAAAAAAACAAATCAACCATGACATACATCAGACTCACCTTTGTCTTTGACATCATTACTCTTCAGGACTTCAGAGAGGTTCCTACAACAGTCTTTTTCAATGCCATACGTCTTCTGTTTTCCTGACATCTGGTGTCAAGGGTTTGATTGGGGGATCCAAGTAAAATAAAATCATCATCAATTTCAATCTCTTCTCATGCTATTTCCTACTGGGTAAGTGCCAAGTATTTTTTGTTTTCTTGTTGTTAACATGTAATCCTTTTTGAAGGTTATAGTCCTTGACGTTCTATAGTAAGTACCTCACATCTTCCTCACTTTCATCAAGGCTGTGTCATCTGCATAATACAGCTTGTTGATGACTATTAGTTCTTTTTGATAAGTTCAGCTTCTCAAATGATTTACTCACCACTGTTGTTCTTAGACCCAGTTGAGTCAAGTACAAGTCATAAAGACTCTACGAAAAACCTATCTGAGCACTGTCCTTTTCCATGTCATCCTCTAATCTCTGACACACTCAAGCCCATTGCTGCAAGTCATTATGTCAACCCACCTGGTTGAGAGTTTTCCTCTCTATTATTGCCCTTCCACCTTTCCAGCATGCTGTTCCTCTCTGAGCAGTAGCTCCTCCTAGCAACATGCCCTAAGTAAGTGAGATGAAGCCTCATCATCTTTGCTTCCAAAGAACCCTGGCTTCACTCTCTTCAAGACATATCTGTTCGTTCTTTTGGCACTCCATGGGATCTTCAGCACTTTTCTCAACACTACAGTTCAAAGGCATCAATCCTTCTGTCATCCTTAGTTAGTCATTGTTCAGCTCTTAAACATATAGTAAGTGATCTAGAAAGACTATGACTTGAATCGGGTGCACCTTGGTCCTCAAACTGACATCAATTCATCATAGGCACTATTGAGTAGACTAGACATCTAGAGGTTATATATGGTAACCTTATGAACAACAGATTAAAACCTTACACTATCCTGCCCTACTCTATGTGATCCTCATCTCCTCTACCATGCTGCAGTCCATTGTAGCAGTCACTGTGTCTATCCAACTCAATGATGATATTCATCCTTTGCACTGACCCTCTTCTTTTCCTAACATGATGGCACCTCTTGGCAACATGGCCAAACTATGTGGAACAAATTTTCACCATACTTATCACCCAAGAGTGCTCTGGTTGTATTTCCTTCAAGACAGAGTCACTTATTCTTTGAGCAAACTATGGTAAAATCAATACTATCTGCCAACACCACGGTTCAAGGTCACCAATTCTTCTCAAGAACCGTCCAACTTCCATACACATATGAAACAATTTAACATCCCATGTTTTTTCATTGTTTATAAAATAGCTATATTTATTAAACTTAACTGGTTAGAAGTTGCTAATTCACTAAGTCTTTACCTGAATTATTTTGATTTTCATTGGCACATGGTGGTACAAATTCCATGTGTATAATATATTATTTAATAATAATTAATATCACATGTAAATAACATCTTATTGAAGATTATTAAAAAACCCAGCTGTAACACTACATTGACAGGGAAGCACCAAGCATTCAAGCTGCATTCAGAAGAGTCCATTGCATAAGTGATATCATTGCTTATGTTAAGTGGGTTTCGGAAGAAAGTAGAGAATTACAAGAAAGATGTTTACTTGTGCTTTACTAATTATACAACGACATTTGAATGTGTGGATCATACAAATTATGGCTAATATTGAAAATACTACAATCAGAGAAAACATAATTGTGCTCATACAAAACCTACAAAAGGACAAAAATGGAGTTTTCCAAATAGAACAAGAGAACACTGGGTGCTTCAAAACCAGGAGAGGTGTACATCAAGGTTGTGTCCTTTCTGCATGACTGTTCACTATGTATAGAAAACAAATGATAGGTGTGGAAGGAAGGTTTAATGAATCAGTGAAAATATTAAATTCCAGGTGTTTTTCTTTTAATTTAAGTTGATATCAATTCTCTAAAGCAGAAACTCACCTCTTAAGAGAAGTGTCATTTTAAGTTTCTAGTAATATTTTTACATAACTTCAGTAGAGCTCCAGAGCATATCCTAGGCAATAGAGAGGACTGAGTAATGAAGTGGAGAAAGAAAACAGCACTGGGAAAGTGTGTGAAACGGTGTCTCAAGTCTCCTCAAGTCTCCTTCCATCCACCTCATAGCTATGAATAGTATAATGACAATTGTATGAGTTGTTAGGTCTAAGTTCAGAGAAATAGTATTTCTAGGTACTAGTGAGTCAACTCTGACTCATAACAACTTTATTAACAAAAGATCAAAACACTGTCAAAATCTGCACAATGCTCACAAACACTGCTATGCTTGAGTCCAGGGTTGAAGCTATTAATTCAACCCATCCCGTTCACTCTCTACTCTTCAGCAAGCATGATGCCCTGCTCCAAGGACTTGCATCTCAGGATAAAAAGTCTAAAGGATGAGAGGTAAAGTCTCACTATTCATGCTGTTAACCAGTATTCTTTATAAAAACATTTCTCTTGGCAAACCCATTGTATATTCAATACCATTTGCCAACAATACAATTCAAAGTCATCAATTAGCCTTTGATCTTCCTTTTTCACTCTCCAACATACATATAAAGAAATTAGAAATTCAGTGTTTTACTCAAATGTGTTTTAGTTCTCAGAATGACGTCTTTACTCTTTAACACTGTAAAGAAATATTTTGCAAATTTGCCCCACAAACATGTTGTTTGATTGTCAGTGGAGCTACTAACAGCTCTTGTTTTTCACTTCGACTCTAGCTACAGGACATGAATATCCCTGACCATTTACAAGAAATAGCTTAATTTCTTTCTCACAGCATTTCTAGATTATAATAATCTTAACAAAATAATAATAATGTGTGTTTCATGAGGAAATTAAGGCACAGGAAAGGTTGCATCAAAGTTACTCATACGTTTCAGTGGTAAAATCAGGATAAAAGCTAGTCAGGGACTTCTACCAACAAGCCTCTCCATTTGGACCCAGAAAAAAATGTTAGAACAATATACTTCTGCTCCACGCTTAGTGTTTGGATTCCCGATGTTGAGCCAGGAAATGTAACAGGAGCTTCTGCAGGAAAACTTCTGCCTAACCCTGCTCAGAAAGTTCAGGCTGGGGACAGATTGCAGCAGGTTGGAGACGGAATTTGTGGAGAAGGTTTGTGTGCCCCACATGTCTGGCATGGCAGACACCCTCTGCTCCCTCAAACTTGGCTGAAAAGACTAAGTGCTCTGGCTTCAGATAACTGCAAAGCTGCACGTATTGTTGATACTGATGTTCTTTTTTCTAGATGGAAATGACAAGCATCTTTTGTACGTATCTGGCAGACATAAAAGGAAAGCAGGATTGACTTCTCAATTCAGAGCAACTGCCAACATCACAGACATCCTTAAGCCCCTCTAAATAATACAAATGTTCTTTTTTTTGGGTCTTGTCTCCACAATTATTCATAAAAATATTAAATAAGTTGAAATTCAATGTGATTTATGAAACAGCTGAAATCTAAGTCATTCTAAATCCTCCTCTCTCTCTGAAGAAGAGGAGAGAGGAGGAAATCCAACCAGGTCATTAGCTAAGCTTCAGTACCAATGTCGGGATTTCTAAGCACCTTAATTACCTTGGCCATTCCAAAATGTAAATGGCCAGAGTGATGGAGGTTAGTGTAAAAGCAAACCTGATGTGGTGAGAGGAAATGGTTATTGAGAAACAGATGCGATAGATACTCTGAAAAATATTGAGCGTAAATAATCTGCATCTTGTGTTTATTTTGACATGTTCTCACCTGAGCACTTTAGATGAACCTTTTCATCTACATTATATGTTACTTTCAGCCAAAGATGAAGAAAGAGACCTGTGATAAAGGTGTCTATTTATAGCTGTAATGGATTGACATATAACTTCCCTCAAACATAGATTAATTTAATTCCATCCACATACATGCTAATATACAAAAATGTGGTTTTTTTTATCCAGGCTTGATTCTCAGGATATTGGATATGTTGGTTGTCAATTGCCTTCGAGTTGAGCATGACTCATAGTGACCCTATGAACAAAGGCCTGAAGTCCCTCTACAACTATGGGCAATTATCAAAGGTCAAAGAGTTTCTGGAGGCATGTTAGTTAGGAAGTGGATACTGTATTATTTAGGAAGTGGATACTGTATTTAATGATAGAGCTCTGGTGGCCTAGTGATAAGAAACTGTGCTGCAATCCTGAAGGCATGCAGTTCAAATCTACCAGCTGCTCCACAGAGAAAGATGGGCAGGCTCCTCCTATGTGATTAACTGCCTCTGAAAATCCACCAGAGGATCAGATATGGGTCAGTTCCACCTGAATGGTACACAACAGCAATAACAATTTAATCCAATAAGCTATAAAATCTCCTCATAGTTCTGATTTGGTTTAATGGGGGTGTCTCTAGGGTATATCCTACAACATCTTTTATGTTATATGTTGTTGTTGATATAGAGATATAGTGGGTAAGGAATTGTGCTACCAACCCAAAAACAGTTGATATTAATTCACCATAAGCTTTGCGAGCTAAAGATGGGCAGTATTCTCATTTGTGTTGTAGTTGTTAAGTGTCATCAAGTTGTAGATGACTCATAGCGACCCAATG
Organism: Elephantulus edwardii; assembly: GCF_000299155.1. Classification (NCBI taxonomy): domain Eukaryota; kingdom Metazoa; phylum Chordata; class Mammalia; order Macroscelidea; family Macroscelididae; genus Elephantulus; species Elephantulus edwardii. Next base: position 5,720,385 of record NW_006399785.1, read on the forward strand.
GACTAAAGTCTTAAACATGAAACACTTCCATCTTTTCTACAAGTTCATAAAGTGGAGGTAAAGAAAGTGGATGCCACTCTTGTTTCCAAGCCTGTTTTAATTTGGGAGCTCCACAAAACCAGGCCCGAAGTCCTGTGGCCCAAGGGCCCAAATGCCTTTTTAAACACAAGTTCAAACTAGAAAATACATCTTTGCAGAATCCGGCCACTCTGCTCATCTTCCCAAACTGGAAAGCAGCCGCAGACTACTATATCCTCCTTTACAACTTCGATAATCCTCTGGAAGGTCAGCTATGAGGTGGGTCTTACTTTACAGAGATGGATGAATGAATGAGTGAGTCAGTAAGTGAATGAGGTAACTAAGGAAGCAAAGCTAAGTATCCAAAGGAAGGCTTACAATATAGCTCAAACTGCTACTATCGTTAATTCAGTGAACTCAGGAGTTTGCAGATAGATTGATTTAAGATTACTTTAAGAATGTATCATGAACTGTAGCACAAGTAGAAGGAATTTTAAAATGTTTTTAGGGCAAAAAAGGAGAGAGAGAAAGCAAGAATTATGATGAACAAATACTGTTATTGCATCAGACCAAATAAAAACATCACTAGGAAATGTATTACAAATGCTAGGAATTCATTAATGGTTTGTTGTTGTTAAGTACTGTCAAGTCTGGATTGACCCGTAGCTGACCCTCCAGCAGGTTTTCAGAGGAAGTTAATTGTATTGAATGAGAGGAGATAGTTGTATTTTTATTCAATTTTTATTAAAGAAATGTTCTTGCCTCCAGAGATAATTTTTACCAAAAAATTATCAGCTATACAATATTATTTATCTTTTGGTTATTTTCATGGTCTGTATAATGAAGGAATACATTAAATGAGATTTTTTTTCTTAGTGAGAAAACATACCAATCACAACCACTGAAAGCTTCTTTGAGCGTCAACAGTTAAATATTTCAAGTTATTTTGATGGAAAGAGTACGCAGAATCATTATACCAAAAGAAAGTGATGGACACAGAAGAATTTCATGAAGCAATGTATGAACAAAAGCTTGTGG
>NW_006399785.1:5721790-5733681 GCF_000299155.1 Elephantulus edwardii
AATAATAAAAAGATAAATCATGATGGAAAATAGGAGGAGAGTAGGATTTAATCCCCAAATATGAATAATAAAACCAAACTGATTGGTAAAGTTCAAACAGAAAAAAAGAAATCTGAAGAACAACCACCTGGACAACTGACTGGCAGAGTGCCATATTTGTTCCCATTCCAAGAAAGGTGACCTGAAAAAGTATGGACATTATTAAACAATATCATTAATATTATATGCAAACAAGATTCTGCTGAAGATTATCTAAAAATGACTGGAACAGCACATCAACAGAGAACTGCCAGAAGTGCAGGCTGGGTCTGGAAGAGGCCGTGGTACTGGGGATAGTATTGCCAATGTTAGAAGTCAGAAAGGAATGTTATCTGTGTTTCAATGACTATGCAAAGGCATTTGACTGTGTGGATCACAACAAACTGTGGCTGATTCTGAAAAGAATGGGAATCTCAGAACACTTGATTGTGCTACTATAAAACCTATACTTGAAATATATTTTCAGTCAACATTCTGCTATAGACAGGAACATTATAGCCACTTATCTCACCAACTAAAATTATGTTGAAGATTATCCAAGGATGTCTGGAAAAATACACCAACAGGGAATTGCCAACATTTCAATCTGGAATCAGAAAAGGCCATAACACAAAGGCTATCATCATTTATGGCAGAGAGATCTTGGCTAAAATCAGAGAAAACCAGAAAGACATATATTTGGGCTTATTGGGTATGCAAATATATTTGACTTTGCAGATTACATTAAAGGGTGGCTAAAATTAAAAAGAATCAGAATTCCAGAACATTCAACTGTTCTCAGGGGAGACCTGTGCAGGATCCAAGAAACAACTGAGCAAAACAAGGGGAAACTGTATGATTTATAAACTGAATAGTGTCCATTAGGTATTGGTCATTTCCCATAGCTAATCACCACATACAGAGTAAATACCTGAGAAACTGTACTATATGAAGGAAAACACGGCATCTAGATCAGTGGAAAACAACATCAGATACATGAAGATGGTGCAATTTTGCTTGAAAAGAGTGAAGGGGGCAACAGATCAAAGATTGCAATCTTCAATATGGATTACATTTCAACATCAACAAAGTAAAAAATCAAACTAAGAAAAAATGTACCTCACATTCCGACAGGTGGAGAAAAGATGAAAGTTGTCAATGATTTTACTTTACTCTGATTCACAATCAACCTCAGCGAGAACAGTAGTAAAAAACTCAAGATATAATGCTTTGGGGAAAGCTGCTGTCAAGGATCTCTTCAAAATGCTGAAGAGCAATGATATGAGTTTCATGGTACACCTGACTCAGTTATGGATCCTTTTTAACCACATCTTAAGCTTCCAGAAGTTGGACAATGAATAAGGATTATGGGAAAAGAATTGATTCCTTTGAGTTGGAGTATTGAGGAAGAGCCTGAATATGTGACTATTGCCAAAAGAACAAAAAAGGTTGTCCTGAAGGCAGAGCCACCAAGATGCTCCTTAGAGGAAAGAGAGATGAAAGTCCATCTCACATAGTTTGGACAAATTGTCAGGAAGAATCACCTATGGGAAAAAAATGTATGGTGGGCAAGGTAAGACTCAGAGAAAAAGGAAATCCTTAACAAGTTGGACTGGAACAATGACTGTAACAACAGGCTTGAGCATATCAGAGATTACAAAGACGGTTCAAGATAGAGCAAAGCTCAGTTTTATTCTTCATATGGTCATTGTGGGTCAAAATGGACTGGATGGAATCTAACAGTAACAACAGTTACTAACTAAAAATGTCCCTTTTAAAAGCATTGTTCCTCCTATTAACTGGAAGGTATTACTCTACTTGTTTCTGTTTTGGAGCTCTTTGAGTCACTAGTTACGTACTTTAATATAGAACTTTGTCCCTTTAAAGAGGAAAGTTTGACTTCTTAGTAACTGAAGTCCATAGTCTTTCTGATTACTTGCTATGCATTTGAGAGCTGGACAATGAATGATGATGATGAAAGAAAAATTGATACCTTTGAGCTAGAAAAGAATACTGAATATTCTATGGACTGCCAAATGAACACACAACTCTTGGGGAAAATTTGGGCATGTTGTTAGGGAATTTCATTTATTGGAAAGTAACACCAGGCTTGGAAAGGTGAAGCATCTGCAAAGGAGAGGAAGACTCTTAATGAATTGTGACTTCAGCAACGGGCTCAAGTGTGTCAGAAATGATGACTATGACACAGAACAGGAGAGGGGTCAGATCTGTTGTTGATAGACTCACTATGAGTAGTATTTGATTGGATGGCACCTAAGATGAAGAAGATATCAAGCTAGAAATGTGTGGGCCATAACATTTGGTAAGCCAAAGCTCATCAGCTTAACATTGTCTTTTATTTCATTTAACACTTAAAAGTTGCTGTATCTTTTGTAATGATATCTGCATTTGATTTTTCTCTTTTCTGGTAGATACTTAATTTTTTTGCTTATTTTTGTTTGGAGGGTTTTTTGGTTTATTTTGTGTTTCGTTTTGTTCTGTTTGGGTATAGGAACAATAGTCATTCTTACTTACGTCAATATTTTGCGTTAGGTAGTAATCAGTTCTCATCTAGTGAAATCCATCTACAATATTTTTTAAATTTTTTTCTTTTCCTGTATCATTTTCTCCCAGACAACTATTATGACTTCTGCCTGCAGAACACACGATATATTTTACTATAAGAATATGTACTTTAAAAAAAATCACTCTAATAAATGATGAGTTCCTATGGAGCAAGTTGATGCCCCCGACTCAAAAGGAGCCGCAAGTATTTACAAATATGCTTGAATTAAATCAAGTTGCTACTTCTTAGAGCAGTTTCTTTGTACTCAAATTTATGTATGCATGTATGTATGTATGTATTTATGCATTTATTTATGTATTTATTTATTTTCCTCTCTCCCTACATACACTAAAATGAAAGACCAGTTGGGTAAATTGTGCAAGAATCAATCTCTAAGTGCTTGAGCAAAATCTGCCAACATAGCTCAATCCTAAACTTCCCCCATCTCTGCTGTATATAGCTGGGACCACAGTGAGTCAAGCTGCTAGTCAAATTGATGAGAGTCAACTTGTTTAGAGGATTTGCAAAGTGGACAGATGTTCTGCTGGTACTGTGGCGACAGGCATAGCCACATACATTTCACTTGATGTGCTAGCCAGTATTCTTAGTGAATTATTCTGAGGCAGCCGGGAGTTAATGCATGCAAAGGCAGGAGCTAGTATCATCACTCATGGCTCCCACACAGCCATAAACTCCTGCTAAAGTGCTGAATTCCTCTTGGGCTCCGGGAGACACGGGGTTCATTTTGCATGTCCTTGAATGTGCTCCTTGAGGATTATGTTAGAATGTGTAAAGCTGATATGAAATGGGCTTTATGGCTAAATAAATATGGTAAAACAAAAGATACGATGAGGCTGTAGACCTCAAAGCACTGAATATGAAAAATATGGGTTTTGCAAATAAGAATGCACTGGAAGTCTCAAAGGTAATTACCCTGAGGCATTGAAATAGCTCCATAAAAACAATAGCAGCTGGGCACACCAGGGATATTGTGTGATAACAGCTATTAGGCTAATTTGAGCAAATATATGAAGCAAGTGATATCTATCATTTTTAGTAGAAAACAGAGAAAAACATTGAAGAGGCCATGTTGTCCATTTTGTTTGGAGAAGCAACATTCAAAGGGATTTGACTGCTGGAATCTCTTTATGCAAGTATCCAGACACAAAAGGCCCTGGTGTTAGGTGTCATTGAGCTAATCTCTTACCGATGGTGGTGAACATTGCACCCTACAATGGATCGCTGTGCAGTCAGATTCCATCCTCACAATCATCGCAACTTTTTTTCTTGTTCTTGTTAAAATTTTTATTTTATATTGACCTGTATACATAAGTTATATATGCATATTTCATATATGTTGCATTTCATTCATATACATTGTCTTTCCAACATTTCTTTATTAGAGAGCATTAAGCTAAGTCAATTAACTCAATCTCATAAGGACAAATACTGCATAAGAAAAACTTTGTAAAAATAGAAGGATCACTAGAAATATGCTTCAAAAAATCTAAAGGGGGGAGGAGAAGAGTCAGGGAGGCTGAGGGTAGGCAAGGGGAAAATCAGAGAGTCATAGAATTTGTTAGGACGAGAGAGCAGATGAAGAAGTTAGGAAAGATCCAGTGGGGACCTGAAAAGATGAAGTACTTGTAGACATGGGTCAATGGTGATTAATTAAAAAAAAAACAGCAAAAAAATCCCCCACAATGTAGGAGAATGATGATTGCTACTTTTGAGCAATTATTGCAATTACTGTGACACCTAATCTCACTGAAAGGCTTCATTATTTTCACTGACCTTCTTTACCAAGGACTAAATTCTTCTCCAGGGACTAGTCCCTCACAATCTGTGTCCCAAGTAGTTGACAGAAAGCCTCCCACGAGATATTCTGGTTATAGTTTTTTTCAAGATAGAGACAGTTTTGGCCTTTTCTTTTTATAAGAAGCCCATTGTCTATTTAGAAAAGATTCAGTGATAAATGAATGAAAACTCAACATTTCTGTAATCTTTCATTGAAATAAAAATTTAAAAAAATTAAAAATATATATAAATCTTCACCAACATTATATTACAAATGGATCGATAATTTTTTCAACAGCACCATAGCTCAAAGACATCAATTATCTTTCTATCATTCCTAGTCATTTATCCAACTCTTTGATGCATAGCAAGCAATTGCAAAGTCTGTACACAATACATATGGAAAAAACAGACTTTCCTAAAGTACTTGTCTTTTGATGACTTAACTACTGGTGCCAAATATGTTGATTATGTATCCGAGCAAGTGAAATTGTTAACAACCTCAATCGTTTATCATAAATTGAAAGTATATGAGTCTCTAATAAGAAGATTTATGTAATTGTATCTCTAAAGTTATGTGTTTTCTTTAGGATCTAAGGAATACAAAGTAAAACATGCCTTTCTTGGGCTTTTTCTGCATCAATTGATAGGACCATATGGTTCTTGTTCTTTGCCTTGTTGATGTGATGAATTATTTGTGCCACTATTAGAACCTCTACTCGGAATATTATTGCTTGTTAATTTTTTACTCATGCACTTTTAACTTGTTAAATTTGTATCTTCTAGGCTGCAACACTTCCTTGATACATCTTCAAGGATATGAACATGTACAGCTAAGCACAATTGATAACAGTGCATCTAAATTCCAAAATCAATCTCCATAATAGTCTATGTGTTTCCTACTGCCAAAGGGGCCCTTTAGAGTAGTGAGAGAAGACCTTCACCCTGAAACCCACAGCGTCCCTTTTCAGCAGGAAGTAGCTAAGAGAATACGCCATCCCCTTTTCCTTATGAATCAGGGTGAAGTCTCTCTCAGGGAGGAGAGATAGGGAATGGCAAAGGACACACTGACAAAGGAGATTAATCAGAACTGACTTTGACAAGCACTGTGGCAATTGGACAATTAAAACAGACATTCGGCGGGGAGGAGGGGGAGAAGAACGAACTGGGGAGGAGCTTGGAGAAAACAGTGCAACAATGAATGAATGAGAACCTAAAATCTCTGTAAATGTTCATTAAAAATAATAAAATTTAATAATAATAAAAAACGAAACAAAACAAAAACATGCCTTTCTTTTACAAAGCTAGCTATCCTTTTCAAAGTAGCTTATTTGTGGGTTGGAGGTTAAGTTTGATTATTGTGCTGCACGAAAATGCATTGTAACAATTACTATGTAAAATATTTGCAAAGGAAATGTGTCATAAGAAAGGTGCCAGTACATAGTGAACTATAGCTGATATGGTTATTAACCAGTCATTAATACAGACACTATCTGAGTCTGCTAAAGTTATTTTAGGGAGCTTTGGTGGCTCAGAGATAAGAAGTTGCACTGCAAACCCAAAGGCAGATAGTTCAAATTCACCAGCTGCATGGGAGAAAAATAACCAACCTCCTCTCATGTGATTTATTGTCTCTAAAAACTTCTAGAGGTTCAACTATTGGCCATTTCTAAGTTGATTGAAAACAACAAAGTATTTAAAGAGGAGTGATTGGTTAATCAGTTGGTAGACACTATGAGATATCAGAGACGGAAAAAGAAGCTCAGAAATTATCAACAGCAGAACAGAAATGAAGAGAAGATGAATGAAACCAAGAAAATGCTGCCCAATGCAGTCTGAGGTTGTGGAAAGGGATACTCATGGTAAAACCTGGAACTATATGAGAATGAAACACTGCATTAAAATCTGCAAATATTCAGGATGACACAATATTCTTCGTATAGTCAAATTACTTAAATATTTTGTTCAGAATATGATTGAATACATATGGAGAAAGGATAAAACATTGACACACATATTTGTCTATTTTAAATCATACAGTGTATAGTTCTTTTCGAATGACTGCTTCTTAGTGCATGTACAGGTTTTGCATGCACACAATTAAGTGTTCTGGACTTCCCATTTTCCCTCCTCAAGAATATCCAAATTTAATTTCTATATTTGATAAAACACAAGTAAATGCCTTTTTAGTAATGCCTGCTTTCAGCCAAAATCCATCTAACAACAAATGATGTCCTTCATTTCATAACTTCTCCTGAATTCAGTATCAGTGGAACTTTTCAGTTAATGAACAGTCATTTTTCATAAGATGAAGTAAAATTTTATTTATACATATATTAAAAGTATTATTTAATTATTTCAACAGTCTATTGGATCAAATGTTTTCAAATGAGAACATAAAGATAGATAGATAGATAGATAGATAGATAGATAGATAATAGATAGATAGATGATAGATAGACAGACAGATAGATATATAGATATCTTTCCAGTCAGCTAGCCAGGTGCTGTCTTCTAAATTTTGTTGGCATATATTAGTGAACATGTCCAGGGTTGCATCTGCTTTTCGAAACATGTCAACTGGTATTCATTCACTCAATTCTTGGGACTTTTTTTTTCAATACCTTCAATAAAGCTTGAATTTCTTCTTTCATTGCCATTGTTCTCGATCATGCACTACTTCCTGAAATGGTTCTATATGGTATAATGAGTGTCTTTACTTCCATATTTTTTATACATCTTGCATCGTTGAATATTTGAATTAGAATTTGTCAGTATTACAACAGGAGGCTCAAAATTGTTCTTTAGTTCTTTCAACTTGAGAATGCAAGTCTGTTTTTTTTTTGTTTGAGTTCTCTTGATTATATAAAGAAGAATGTTGCATCTAGATTGGAAAACAACGACCTATGTTATGCAGATAACACAACTAGCTTGTAGATAGTGAAAAAGACTTAAACACTTCCTAAAAATATCAAAGATTACAGTCTTCATAATGGATTACATTTCAACATCTAGAAAATAAAAATCTTCATACCTTTAACTGGTACACAAAATCATGATACATGGAGAAAACCTTAAAATCGTCTAAGGTTGCATGTTACTTAGATCTATAATTAGCATTCATATTTAGCAGCAATGAAGATATCAAAAGATATATTGCATGGGACGAATTTGCTGCCAAAAATCTCTTTAAAGCATTACAGACAAGAAATGTCAATTTAAAGACCAAGGTATCTCTGATCCAAGCCATGATTTTTTTAATCTGCTACATATACATTTGAAATATGGACAACAATTAGGAAGACATAAGTATAAAACTTAGATAATCCAGGGAACACTCAAAGAAAATGGAAGAAATACATGGAGTTACTGTACCAAAAGCAACTGGCTAACCATTTCAGTAATTAGGTGGGCAGAGGGAGGGGATGAAGGGCTTAAGAAAGATATGGTTGAGGGCGTGAAAAGGCGGGCCTAGAACAATGGTGATTTCTTGTATAAAACAAAATGAATGGGATTGATAATATGAAACACAATGTGAATGAAGGAAAGTGCGAAACTTAATGTATATGAATTTGCCCTTTCTCCATAGCTTTTTAGTCAATATGCAGGACAGATCATTTGGGTGGCTGGATTGTATGAGGAGGACTGTGGCATCAGGATTGGAGGAAGATTTATCAACAACATGTATTATGCAGATGGCACAACCTTGTTTGCTGAAACTAAAGAGGACATAAAGTATTTGTTGCAGAAGGTCAAGGACTGTAGTTTTCAGTACGGACTGATTTAATATCAAGAAAACAAAGATTTCACCACAATTGGCAGCACCATGATAAATGGAGAAGAGATTAATGGAAATCGTTGACAATTTCACCTCATTCAGGTTCGCAACCAACATTCTTGGTACCAGCAGTCAAGATAACAAAAGACTAATTGCATTAGGAAAATCTACTGTCAGGAACCTCTCTAGAGCAGTGAAGAGCAACAGTGTCAGTCCAGGCACTAAGAAGCACCCAGTCCAGGCCACGGTCTTCTTAATTATTTGCTATGCATCAGAGAGCTGGAACATGTTTAAGGGTGACAGAAGAAGAATCAATGCCTTTGAGTTGTAGTGCTGGATAAGAGTATCTAACATACCATGGACTGCCAAGAGAACAAAAAGATCTGTCCTGAAGAGGGTGAAGCCAAGTTGCTCCTTGAAGACAAAGATTTTGAAGTTCCACCTGACATACTTTGAGCATGTTTCTAGGAAAGACCAGTCCTTGGAGAAGAGCATCATTCTTAGACGGATAGAGTGACAGCACAGAAGAGGAAAACCCTGGATTAGATGGGTTAGCAGAATAACTGGGATAATGGAAGTAGGAGGTATTGAAGGCAGTAAGATTGACTCGGGATTGGGCAGAGTTTAGAGCTAGTGTGCATAGAGTAACTATGAGTTTTAACTAACTTGAAGGTACATAACAAGACCTAGATACCAATTTTATATGCAAACCAATGTTATTGTTGTGTGCTAATGAGTCAACGAAAATTCATATGGACCTTATTATACACAGAAGCTGTGAGTCAATCTCACTCACAATCTCTGACACACCTGATTGTGTCTATCTCATCCATAGTCCTCGATTCCTGCACTCTTGCTCTCTCAATTCTTCCAAGCATGTTATCCTTCTCCAAACACTGGTCCCTTCTGGCTACATGCCAAAAGTATGTGAGACAGAGCCTCAAAATCCTTGCCTCCAAGGAGCAGCTTGGCTTCACCCTCTCTAGGATCAATAAAAATAAATTTTAAAAAATGGATCAATGGTAATGAAGAAGTTCAAGTTGGTCTGAAGAAATTGTAAAAAAATAAATAAATAAAAAACTAAGGCCCAGGATTTGATAGAATGTCAACTGATATATTTCAAGACACAGATGCCCTAGATGTGCCCACCCTATTGTACCAATAATTCGGGAGGATAGTTACCTGGCTAACTGAGTGACAAGTGTGAAACTAGGTTGCTCCTTGGAGGCATTAACTTTCTCACATACATTGAGCCTTTTGTCGAAGGAATCACAGTCCTTGGAGAAGGATATCATGCTTGGGAGTCAACGTAAGAGAAGAGTATCCTGGATGAAATGGATTGACACAGTGACCTGGAAATGAGGTCAGAGTCACCAGAGATTGTGAAATTGACACAGGACAGGCCAGAGTTCAGATCTCTTGTTCATAGTGTCACTGTGTGTCATAGTTGAATCTGCAGAATGTAACAATAACAACAAATAGAACCAAATAAATTTGGATTCGCAGTGCAACTCATCACCACCAGGCTATCAGATTTTGGGATTAAAAAGCACAGATGATTAAACATACATGATTTTTTTTCTTTTGGGGTTGGTGAAGACTATTGAATATACCACAAACTGAAAAAAAGAACTAACAAATCCCACAAAAAGTTGAGTCCAAGGGTAGTGAAACTTTGCTACACATACTTTGCTCATGTTGTAAGGAGACACCAATCATTCATTACTGTGGATCCACAATATGCACACAGTTTACCCTGTATTGGATTTTCAACTGTAAATGTTAGGGGAAGATATTGCCCATCTTTTGCTGAAGGTGCTGGTGATATATTCAAATCACTGGAGTCAGGATGGCCTTTGGTTTGCATTGTAACTATACAGCAACCAGGCCACTTGAGCAAAGGAGGGACCATTCCTTAGAAAAGGACTAGGAAAAGTAGAGGTATGGAAACTTGCAAGAAGCAGCTTGAGGAAGATTCTCAATGAAATAGGTTGACACAGTGACAGCAGCGTTTAACTTGTACTTGTTGTTGATAGGTGCAATCAAGATGAATATGACTCATAGTGACCTTACGAAAAACAGTTGTGAACCCTATACAGCTTCTGTAATCCTCACAGTCTCCAACATCCTCAACCTCTTTGCTGCAGTCACTGTGTCAAGTCACCTGGCTGAAGGTCTTCTTTCTTTCATCATACTTCCGCCTTTCCAAGCACCTCTCCAAGGAATAACCTCTCCTAGATACATGCCTGAAGTATGTGAGCCAAAGCTTTGCTATCTTTATCTCCAAGGAGCATTCTGGCTGTTCCTTCTCCAAGATATATCTGCTTCTTCTTTTGGCATCCCATAAGATACCTAATCGCCTTCTCCAGCACTACAGTTCAGAGGCTTCAATTATTCTGTTACACTTAATAAATGTCCAGCTCTTAGATGCATAGCAAGTGACTGAAAAGAGTGTGACTTATATCAGGTGAATCTTAGTCCTCAATTTGGAGAAGTCCCTGAATGCAGGCTTTCCCAGTGCAATATGTCTCCTGATCTTCTGATTGTTGGTACCGAGGATGCTGTGGATCCAATAAAATGATGTCATTGACTCTTTGAATCTTTTCTCCATCTATCATGATGTTATCTAGTGTTCCAGTGGTAGGAATTTTTTTCTCCTTGTTATTGAGATACAATCCATATTGAAGACTACAGTGTTGACCCAGTTCATGGATTTGAACATGATAGACATTATAAGGATCATGCTGAAGAATTGATTCAAATTGGATTTCGCCACTGTGACAAAGAGAATAAAGAACTGGACTGATATGTCTGATAAGGGACTTATATCTAGAATTTACAGAGGACTAGAGCACCACAGCAAGATAAAGATAAACAACACAATCACAAAATGGGCACAGGATATGAACAGCCACTTCACCAAATAATATATTCAGATGGTGAACAACACATGAAGAAATGTTCCAAATTCCTAGCTCTAATAGAGATGTAAATCAAAACAACTATGAAATATAATCTCACCCCAGTAAGAACATCAAAATTCAGCAGAGCAGCAAACAATAAATGTCGACGAGGTTGTGGAAAAATTTAAATCCCTTATTCACTCACTGTTGGTAAGAGTGTAAAATGGTGCAACCACTATGGAAGAACGTAGTCACTTTCTCAAAATTAGAAATACCATTTGACCCAGCAATTCCACAACTGGGAATATACCCTAAAGACACCAGAACTTCCCCCCAAACAGCTATGTGCACCCATGTTTATTGCTGTATTGTTCACAATACCAAATAGAAACAACTCAAGTGTCCATCAACAAATGAATAGCTAGATTGTTGTTATTGTTATGTGCCACCAAGTCGCTTGCAACTCATAGCGACCCTATGTACAACAGCCCTAAATCCTGCTCTATCCTCTGCCAATTGCACTACCACTGACACAATCATCCTGGTTACCCCAGTCACTGAATCAATCCACCTCATAGAGGGTCTTCCCCTTCTATGCCATCGCTCCACCCTCCCAAGCATGATGTCCCTCTCCAAGGACCTGTTCCTCCTTAAAACATGTCCAAAGTATATCAGACGAAGCCCCAGAATCCTTGCCTCCAAGGAGTAAGCTGGTTTAACCCTCTTTCGGATGAATCTGTCTGTTTGTTTTCTTGGCAGTCCAGGGTACATTCAATACTCTTCTCCAGCACCACAGCTCAAAGGCATCAATTCTCCTTCTATCCTCCCT
>NW_006399785.1:5734192-5748676 GCF_000299155.1 Elephantulus edwardii
ACTGCCTCTTGGTCCAAGTATAGGTTTCGCATTGGCACAATTAAATGTTCTGGGATTCCTATTCTTCTCAGAGTCAGCCACAGTTTGTTATGATCCACACAGTCAAATGCCTTGGAATAATCAATGAAACACAGATATACATTCTTCTTGTATTCCCTACTTTCAGCTAAGATCCATCTAACATCAGCTACAATATCCCTAATACCACGACCCCTTCTAAACGCAGCCTGGACTTCTGGCAGTTCTCTGCTGATGTGCTCGTTCCAGTTGTTTTTGAATAATCTTCAGTAGAATCTTGCTTTCATGTGAAATCAATGATATTGTTCTGTACTTTCCACATTCTGTTAGGTCACCCTTCTTTGGAATGGGAACAAATATAGATCTCCTCCAGTCAGTTGGTCAAATAGTTGTCCTCCAGATTTCTTGGCACAACTTGGTGAGCACATCCAGGGCAGCATCTGTTAGGTGAAATATGTCGATTGGTATACCATCTATTACCATCTATTCCTGGCCCTTATTTTTTTCTATTTCCTTCAAAGCAGCTTGACCTTCTTCCTTAATCACCAAAGGCTCTTGCTCAAATGTTATTTCATGAAATTATTCTGTATCTACCAATTCCTTTTGATATAATGACTCAGTATATTATACTGAGTAAAATATCTCAGTCACAAAAGGGCTGATACTGCATAATGGCATTATTATAAAAAAGGACCATTATCCCTCAGGGTTGGGGAAACTAAGAAGAGAGGGGACAAGTAATAGTCACTGGATTTAAAGAGAAGAGGGAAAGAACTGCTTAAGAGAAATGTATGATTAGGTATTATTTTCATGACAACAATCCAGAATAAGAGCTTCATAGTAAAGTGGACTCGGGAGTGGAAATTTGAGCTAAGAAAAACAATAATAATTACAAGATTAAATGCTTGCAAGTAAACCTAATTAGAAAAACAAAAAACCTATTCAAAGAAAATTATAAAACACTGCTATAAGAAACAAAAAGAGACCTGGAGAAGTGGAAGAACATACCATGTTTTTGGATAAGAAGACTCAATGTTGTGAAAATGACAATTCTATCAAAGGCAATCTACAAATTCAAGGCAGTCCCAATACAAATACAAATTCCATTCTTCAATGAGATGGAAAAGACAATTTCCAATTTTATCTGTAATGGAAATAGATCCTGAATAATCAAAGCACTCTAGAAAAAGGAGAAATAAGGTAGGAGACATCTCACACCCTTATCTCAAATCCTACTACACAGCTGTGGTGGTCAAGACAGTGTGGTCCTGGTTCAGTGGCAAATACATAGATCAATGCAATAGAATTGAGAAACCAGAAATCAGCTCATCTACCTTGGGTCAGTTGATTTTTGACAAGGAGATGAAATCAGTTAAGTGAGGAAATGAAAGCCTCTAACAAATGATGTTGGCAAAATTGGAAAACTTACCTGCAGAAAATTCAAGCAAGACCCATACCTCACACCATACACCAACACCAACTCAAAGTTGATCAAGAACCTACAAGTAAAACCAAGGACTATAAACTTCATCAGAGAAAAGTTTGGAAGAACTCTAGAAGCCCTAATTCATAGCATTAATAGTCTGCCAAGCATCCTATAAAACCTACAATCAGGAGAGAATAAAATAGATAAATGGACCTTCTAAGAATCACATCCCTAGGCACATCAAAAAACTTCTCCAACATGGTAAAAATTAAAGCCACACACTAGGGGAAATAAAAACTTGATAATGACATGTCTGATAAGGGATTTATATCTAGAACTTATAGAGTATCCCAGCACTTAAACAAGATAAAGGTAAACAACCCAATCACAAACAAAGTGGACACAGGTTATGAACAGATACTTGACCAAAGAAGACATTCAGATGGTGAACAAACACTTGAAGAAATGTTCACATCCCTAGATCTAAGAGAGATGCAAATCAAAATAACAATGAGATATCATCTCACCCCAATAACAATAGCAAAGTTCTACAAAACAGCAAACAACAAATGCTGGCAAGGTTGTAAAGAAATTAGAACCCTTATCCACAGTTGGCTCAACAAACAACAGTCTTAATACCAGTAGTCAGGAAAAAAAGAGAAAAATTGAATTGGAAAAATCTATTGTCAGGGAGCTCTCCAGAATGCTGAAAAGCAATTATGTCAGTCTAGAGACAAAGGCGCACCTAGTCCAGGCCATGATTTCACAATTACGTGTTATGTTACAGTTGGACAATGACTAAGGATGACAGAAAAAGAATCAGTGTCTTTTAATTGTGGTGCTGCACAAGAACATTGAACATACCATGGACTGTCAAGAAAACAAATAGGTCTGTCTTGGAGAGGGTAAAACCAAGTTTCTCCTTGAAGGAGAGGATTTTGAAGCTCTATCTTATGTACTTTTGGTTCATGACCAGGAGAGACCAGACCTTGGAGAAGGGTATCATGCTTGTAAGGGTGGAGAGACAGCACAAGAGAAGAAGGCCTCGGATGAGATAGAATGATACAGTGACAGGGACAATGGGGGTTGGGGTGTCAGAATTAATGAGACTGGCTCAGGACAGGGAAAGATTGAGAGCTGTTATACATAGTGTTATTATGCATTGAAGGCAAATCAACAACACATAAAAATAATTCACTATTGATGGGAGTATAAAATTGTGCAACCACTCTGGAAGTCAGTATGGTGCTTTCTCAAAAAGTTGAAAATAGAAATATCATTTGACCCAGCAATTAAACTACTGGGAATATACCCTAAAGAAACCAGAACTACCACCCAAACAGATATATGCAGACCTATGTTTATTGCTGTGTTGTTCCCAATAGCAAAGAGAATGGATAGAGCACAAATGAATGGATAAAGTTGTGATATATTCACTCAATGGAATACTATGCAGCACTGAAATACAAGGAACTGATAAAATATTACACAAAATGGGTGATCCTGGTGGACATTAATGCTGAGTGAAATATCTCAGTCACAAAACGACGAATACCGCATAATGCCACTATTATAAAATAGTGCAAACACAGAAGTTGGGGAGAAATGAAGAAAAGAGGGAATAAATAATGTACAATATATTGAAATGGATGAGGGGAAAAAACTGTTTAAAGGAAAATATGACTACATATTATTTGCATGACAACAGTCCAGAATAAGAGTTGCATAGCAAAGTGGATTGGGGGCAGGGTGGGAGGAAATTATGAAACAATGAAAAAAAATTTTAAAGAGAAAAGTGAACTAGAGTGGAGTTGTTTGTTGCTGTTATATGCCATCAAGTTGTTTGCAACTCATAATGACTCTATGTACAAGAGCCTAAATGCTGCTCTATCCTGTGCCAACCTCACCGTCTCAAACACACTCATTCCCACCACCCCAATCACAGAATCGATCCATCTCATCGAGGGTCTTCCTCTCCTGCGCTGTCCTTCCACTCTCCCAAAGATGATGTCCCTCTCCAAGGACCAGTCCCTCCTTGCAACATGCCCAAAGTATGTCAGACGAAGCTTCAGAATCCTTGACTCCAAGGATCATTCTGGATTCACCCTCTCCAGGACAAACCTTTTTTGTCTCCTGGAAGTCCATGGTACATTCAACACTCTTCTCCAGCACCACAGCTCAAATGCATCAATTCTCTTTCTATCGTCCCTAGTCACTCTCCAACTCTCCGATGCATAGCATGTAATTGCGGAGACTTATAGCCTGTATCAGGCTCACCTTAAGCTCCAGCCTCACATCGTTGCTCTTCAGTACTCTTGAGAGGTACCTCCCAGCTGACTTTCCCAATGCAATTTGTCTCTTGATTTCCTGGCTACTGTTACTAAGAGTGTTGACTGTGGAGCCAAGTAAACGAAAACTTCTAACTATCTCAACCTCTTCAATATCCATACTGATGCTGCCAATTGGCCCAGTGGTGAGAATCTTTGTTTTCCTGATGTTGAGGTTCATTCAATCCGTATTAAAGAGTGGGGTAGGGAGGAAAATTTGCAACAATGAATGAATGGAAATCCAACTTTTCTGTAACCTTTCATTAAAATACGTTTTAAAAAATTTGATCTTTTGTTCATAATCTACTTAGGATTTGTAACCCACTGGGCAATGCCTAGTGACACATTTTAAGGAGAAATGGGAAGAGATATCTTGGTTCTCCTTTCTCACATCTTTTGGTCTTCTAGTCTCCTTGTGTCGTATCCAATCAGTAGCACTTAAAAGGAAAGAAAAGTGATGTACGGAGTATATAGGTGTCCATTGTCTTCCAATAAGAAAAATACTTAGGAGCAACCTAGACAATTACCTCTCTATGGTTTGTAAAACATATAACCAGTCTATCACCCATGCCTATACAACCACTGCAAGCATTTTCTAGAGTACAGCAATTATACAGTACCAAACAAACAAACAAACAAGAAAAATCAATAATAATAAAGTAGTCATCAAGTCAATTCTTATTCACAGTAATCTTTTTGTGTTTGTGTGTGTGCATGTCAGACTAGATTTACATTTTATGTGTTTTTGTAATGACCAGGGGTTGGGTATTATGTTTTGTTTTTTTGTTGTGTGTTGTTGTGGGGTTTTTTTTTATTATTATCACTTCTTTCTGCTGACAAGCTTATGGGTGGAATTAAAGTTTCCACATTTTGATTAGCAGCCAAATAAGATAAAAACCATTCTCAAAGTCGTGCTTTGGCCTAGCTCATGTTGCAGCCATTTATGCATCTATCTGATTAAGGGTCTTCCTCTTTTTTATTGATCAAACATCAGGTGCTCCTTAACAATACTTCGGAGCTGCTCTGCTTTACAAAAGCTGGTATAATAGCAGATTTGAATTAATTTGTATCCTCATTTCTGTTTAAGTGTAATAGAGACACAGGTGGTTTAGTGAGTTTAGTCCTCAGCTAAACCCCCAAAAATGCTGTTTAAAGAGGAAAATGAATAGGAAATTACTGAGTTTTTCTGGTCAGCTCTACCTCAAGTGGAAACAATATCATTGGCATTCTGAGCAGCATGGGGTGGTCATGAATGCTTAATTTAGTTAAGCTGTGAAATGCATTGATATTCTCTAACTGGACCGTAATTGTTCTAATGAAAAGTCCAGGTCTGGTTCAAGCATAATATTGTTCATGCATTAATTCAGTAGCAACCCTCTCAAAATTTGCATATAAAAGTTGGACAATGAATTAAAAAGTAAAAAAAAAAAAACCAAACACAAAAACAACAATCCAAAACCACAAAACAAAACATTGATGCTTTTGGTGTTACATAAAGTATTAAATACTCCGTGATTGTCAAAAGAAAAACCATATATTTTTTGGAAGGAGTGTAGACAGGATGTTCCTTAGCAGTAAGGATGGTTGGACAATGTCTCACAGATTTTGGGGCATATTATCAGAAGGCATATGCTTGAACAAGGACATGAACATTGAAAAGATCGAGAGCTAGTAAAGAAAAATCCTTTAGAAGATTCATAACAAAGTAACGGTAATGATGGATTTAAGCACAGAGAACGTTGTTCTCAGCACTGGACAGTTTCCATCTGTTGGACATGGGATCATCATAGGTCAAAGCTGACTCTTAAACTTATCTTGCACTTAGCACATTCCCTTGCTCACGTTCACCGAGCTAACTCCTTCACACACCACCTACCACCACTGGGTGCTTGTGATTCTCCTTTTGAATAGCTTTTGTTAAACTCTCTTTTTTCACCATGTGCTTTATATATTCTCTTCCATTAGCAAGAATTTACGAAGGAATTTACTATCTGTGGGACAAGGATGCTAGGAAAGAATCTCTCGGACTCAATAAAATCACTAATTTGTTAATGCTACCATCGGTGTCTGGCACGCCCAAATGCTGGCAAACTCTGGGCCAGAGACCTCCAGTTCATCTGGCAAGTCAACTCTGCCGACACCCACTTGTGGCATAAAGAAAGCCACAAGCACCGGGAGCGTTCCCTACTTGCCTCTCTTCAAGATGCAAGAGGCCACATCCAGCTGACATTAAGACTCCCAAGACACTCGCCCTGACCCGCAGACTTCACCAGCATTTGGGCTTGGTGGAATGGTTGTTGTTGTTGGTGGTGGTGGTGATATGTGCCGTCGAGTCATTTCCGACTCATAGCGACCCAATGTACAACAGCCCTAAACCCTGCTCTATCCTGTGCCAATCTCATTGCCTCTGACACACCCATCCCGATTACCCCAGTCACTGAATCAATCCACCTCATAGAGGGTCTTCCCCTCCTGCGCTGTCCCTCTACTCTACCCAGCATGATGTCCCTCTCTAAAGACCTGTCTCTCCTTACAACATGTCCAAAGTATGTCAGATGAAGCCCCAGAATCCTTGCCTCCAAGGAGCAGCCTGGTTTAATCCTCTCTACCATGAATCTGTTTGTTTTCTTGGCAGTCCAGGGTACATTCAATACTCTTCTCCAGCACCACAGCTCAAAGGTGTCAATTCTCCTATCCTCCCTAATCATTGCCCAACTCTCTAATGCATATCAAGTGATTGCAAAAACCATGGCCTGTATCAGGTGGACCTTAGTCTCCAGAGAGACACTGTTGCTCTTGAGTATTTTGTAGAGGTCCCTAACAGCAGACTTTCCCATCGCAATACGTTTTTTGATTTCCTGGCTACTGGTGCCAAGAGTGTTGACCGTGGAGCTGAGCAAACTGAAGCTGTGAACAATCTCAATCTCTTCACCATCCATCCTGATGCTACCGATTGGTCCAGTGGTGAGAATTTTTGTCTTCTTGACATTGAGCCTCAGTCCATATTGAAGGCTGCAGTCCTTGACCCTCTTCAGTAAGTGCATGAGGTCCTCCTCAGTTTCAGTGAGCAAGGTTGTGTCATCTGCATAACGCAGATTGTTGATAGATCGTCCACCAATCCTAAGGCCATGCCTCTCCTCACAGAGCCCAGCCTCTCAGATAATCTGCTCTACATACAAGTTGGAAAGGTATGGAGACAGGACACATCCCTGACGTACACCCTTACCAATTTTGAACCATGCAGTGTTGCCCTGCTCTGTTCTGACGACTGCCTCCTCAGGCCATGCCTGCAGGGTGAGGGCCAACGTCTTGGGAGTCTGTCAGCTGGATGCGGCCTCTTAAGTCTTGAAGAGAGGCAAGTATGGAACACTCCAGGTGTTTGTGGCTTTCTTTTTGCCACAAGTGGGAGTCGGCAGAGTGGACTTGCCAGATGAATTGGGGGTCTTCGGCCCCGAGTTTGCCAGCATTTGGGTGTGCCAGAATGTTAAAATACTAAAGGGCCCTGGGACCACAGGCCCTCAGGCCTGTTTTTCATTGTTTCTGGTCAAAGATTCTTCTAGGTCATTTAGCCCTGGTGTGTCCACTTGCTGTACAGAGGTAACTTGTGGTTGCTGTGAAGCTGAACACTGTGACACTGATGTATCAGATATGTTACTGGTTACTCATGTTGCACAGTTTTTGGTGGAGCTCCCCAATTAAAACAAGCTTGGAAGCATCAGTGACATCCACTTCCGTAATAGCTTGCATCCAGAAACCCTATGAACCTGGAGAAAGGATAAAAGTCACACAAGTGTTGAGGACTTTCATTCATTGCATCACTATGAGTCATCTACGACTCCATGGCACTTAACAACAACAACAACAACAACATCAGTGTCATCACTGTACATTGAAGATGCTCTCATTTTGAACAATGCTTAGACTCTTAAGACAAATTGCCTGAAAAACTTAGGCTCAAATGAGTCTGCTTGTAACTAGTCAAAGTCTGCTGTTTGTGATCTTTCTCGTGCTTTGGGTTGATTTTGACACATAGCAGGTTTCTGAGCCTTTACTTTTGAGAAGAACAAGATTGTCTGTCTTCCACCTTTGGGGGCTTTAGTAGATTTGAACGACTAGAGATGTGTGGCCTTATATTTAGTAACATAACATGCTCCAGACTAAGAAGTATTTACTCTAGATCATGGCTGCTTAGATTCAAGTTATTACTTAGACATTTTTCTAAATATTAGATTTGATCTCACATTCTTCGGGCAAGTTTCTAGGAAAGGCTGTTCCTTGGAGAGAGATAGCATGATTGGACCGGGCGAGGGTCAGGATAAAGAAGGAAGATCCTCAAACAGAAAGACTGACACAATGACTGCAGCAATGAGTCCGAGTGTGTCAGAGACGATGAAGATGACACAGGATAGGACAGGGTTCAGATCTGTTATTCACAAGGTCACTTTGAGTTAGACTCAAACTTGAAGGCATCTAACCACAACAGAAAGGCCAGAAGTGATTCATCAGAAGAATTAGAAGAACTTTTGCTTTCATGTGGGAGACTGCCTTGCTCCATAGGTAATGCACCTCCAGTCCTTAGACATCTGTCCCTGGAGGCTTGTATATTGTCATAATTTTGAACACATTTTAGTTGAACTCTCTAAACTAGAAAGGAAGGCTTTGCATTTACTTTATAAACTAGAGCTATGAAAATCACAATACTTGTACCCGCGATTAAACGGGGATGATATGGGACCAGACAATGCTAAGTCTTGTGTGCAAAGGTGTCATGATTTGGGAACTAAGTGATGGCCAATAACATCAACAAGACAGTTAACCTTTCTGTTTTAACATCCTACCTTGTAAAATTGGAATGCTGTCTTCCTCCAAATAGTATTTTGAGGAGTAAATGAGTTAGCATATGTAAGCCATTTAGAACAGAGCCTGACACGTAGTAAGTGCTGTGGTAGGATTTGCTGCTGTTACTATGATATGTGTAAAGGCTGAGAACATGTGCTCTGTTAAGTACTTAGCCCACATTATTTCATTTACTCCCTAGACAACTCTGGAGAGTTGTATATTACAGAAAGCTGATCGCAGAGTTATAGCTCACAACTCTACAGCCTTAGAATCTAAAAGCCTGCTTGACTCCTAAGTTCATAAAACATTAGTAGAAGGAAAAGGTTTAAAGAACCTTTTCTTTTTAAATAAATGTAAATAAAAAGGATGAGATTCTGGAGCGTATTTCCATGTAGGCATACTTCCTAAGCGCCACAAATGTTTGCAAAAATATTTTATTTAAATCTCCCAACTCCGTTAGCATCATCCAAAATGCTTTATGCCTTACTGCAGATGGTAGTTTGGTTTAGAAGCACATTTCAGGAGCATAGATTTTTAAACCAGCATATTTTCACTATTCTTCCCCGGTGTTATGTCTATTCTGGAAAAATCAAAAGTGTAGTTCTTTAACGATTAAAAAAAAATTCCTCAGGATAACCTCTGATATCACCAGGAATACTTCCTCTTCAATCGACTGTATAATGTATGATAGGTGCTGTTTGAGATGTATATTTTTTATCTCATTTGAGTTCCAGGTTATTTATTTCTTAATCATTGTACTGTGTTGTCACTGGACTTCAGCTGGAAATAATCTAAGAAATTTTTTTAACTGTTGAAATTGTAACAATAGTGAGTAGTAATGTAAGTGAGTCATCAAAACATTTGCAGAAGTTCCAATACAGGTAAATATTCTTTCTGTTGAACAAATTAAATGGTATTATTAGAACAATATATATAATTCACTTTAATTACCACCTTTTATCTATGAAAATCTTGATTAATTGTTTAATTTTTTGGAAACATTGCATAACTTCAAATGAGGTACATAAAGTTAGATCTTTATGTGGCATTTTTAAATTATATTTTAAATACACAAAACATGCTTTTGTACTGAATGTGACAAACACAGTGTTATGGACTGCTATTTTAGAGAATATCGTAAAGAAGTTCACCTACATTTTTGTAACTGTCCAAAGACATTATGCTGGATAGATAAGAACAAATTATGGAAAATGTTCCAAAAACTGTGAATTCCAGAACATTTACATGTTCTTATACATAAACTGTATAGAGAACAATAGGCAGTCTTTCCAACAGAAGATGGTATCACATGTTTTAAAATCAGGAAAGATAACAGCATATTCTTATCATACTCATTCAATGTGTATGCTGAGGAAATCATCCCAAGAACAGAACTATATGAGAAATATACCATCAGAATTGAAAGAAAATTGATTAAAAACAAGTGATATGCAGATGATACAGACTTGTTTACGAGTATGAAAGAAATATGAAGCTCTTACTGATGAAAGTAAAAAAAAAAAACAAAACAAAACAACAAAACAAAAACAGAGTCATCAGAATGAATTACACACCAACGTTAAGTAAAATAACCTCACAAGTAGATCAATAAGCATCATCATGGAGGAGATTGACATTACAAATATTAAGGTATTTTCCTTTACATGGATCCACAATCAATGCATGGAAAAATAGCAGCACATTTAAAAAAAAGAAACTATTTAATATATTGCACTGGATAAATTTGCTGCAAATGACGTATTTAAAGTACTCGAGAACATTACTTTGGACATGAAATATGAAGCAGTCTGTGGTATTTTTATTTGCTTTATAGCCATTCAAAAGCTAGACCTTAAATAAAAAGGACAGAAAAGAGAAGCTTTTGAAATATGTTGTTGCTGTTAAGTGCTGTTGAGTCCCCTATGACTCACAGCGACCCTGTGTACTTTAGCTCTGAAGCCTGCCCTTTCCTGAGCCAATCTCATTGTCTCCTACAGACCTAATCCCATTTTTTCAGACACTGGGTCAATCCATCACATCCTGAGTCTTCTTCTCCTGTGCTGTCCCTCCACTTTTCCAAGCCTGATGTCCTCTCCAGGGACTGTTCCCTCCTACCCACATGCCCAAAGTATGTGAGACAAAGCCTCAAAATCCTTGCCTCCAGGGTGCATTTTGGTTTCACCCTCTCCAGGGAAGATCTGTTTGTTTCCTTGGTTGTCCATATATGTTCAGGGCTCTTCTCCAGCACCACAACTCAAAGGTATCCATTCTTATAATCCTTAGTTATTGTCCAGCATTCTGATGCATAGGAAGTAATTGTGAGGATTACGGCCTGCATCAAGTGCACCTTAGTCTCTAGACTGACATAGTTGTTTTTCAGTACTCCAGAGAGGAATTTGACAGGAGACTTTCCCAAAGCAATTCTGTTTTTTATTTCCTGACTACAGGTGCTAAGAGTGTTAATTGTGGAACCAAACAAACTGAAACTGTTAACAATCTGAAACACTTCTCCACCTATCATGAAGCTGTCCGGTGATGGAAATCTTTGTTATCTTGATGTTGAGCTTCAATTCTTATTGAAGACTACAGTTCTTGACCTTCTGCAATGAACACCTCATGACCTCAGTTTTAGCAAGCAAGATTGTGTCATCTGCATAATGCAGGTTCTTGAGGAGGATTCCTCCAATCCTGATTCCACATTCCTCCTCGTAAAGTCCAGCTTTTCCGAATGATCTGTCCTGAACAAAGATTGAAAAAGTGTGGGGATAGGATGCATTCCTGATGCACGCTTTTCCTGACCCTGAACCATGCAATGTTTCCCTGCTCTGTTATGATTATTCTTAAGTGTAGGTTTCAGCGAGAACAAATTACGTGTTCTAGAATTCTCATTCTTCTTAAGGTTAGCCATAATTTGTTACGATCACACAGTTAAATGCCTTTGCATAGTCAGTGAAACAAAGACAGACATTTCTCTGGTACACTCTGCTTTTGACCAAGATCTATCTAACATGTGCTCTGATATCTTTAGAGCCATGCACTCTTCTAAACCCATCTTGCACATCTGGTTGTTCTCTTTTGGTGCTCTGTTCCAGTTGTTTTTTTGGATAAACTTCAGCAGGATCTTGCTTGTGTGTGATATTAGTGATATTGTACAATAAACTCCATATTCTGTCAGGTCATCTTTTTTTGGAATGGGAATAAATTTAGTTTTCTTCTAGTTTGTTACCCAAGAAGTTGTCTTCCAGACTATTTGGTAAAACCTAGCAAGTGTGTTCAGGACAGCATCGGTTTGTTAAAATATGTCAAAATACTGAAAACAAACAAACAAACAAAAAAGGAGACTATTTTGTAAGAATTCTAGCCAGAACACTCGTTAAGAGTCATTAAGGCAGTGGTACATCATCTCACTTACCTTGAATAAGTTATTGTTGTTATTGTGTTCTTGTTACGTGTTGCCAAGTCGCAACTAATTCATAGCTTTGCCCTCCAGCAAGTTTGGAGAGGCTCTAAATTGCACTGGAGAAGATTGCCCATCTTTCACCAATGGAGAAGCTGAAGCATTCATACTTGCTACACTTGTGTAAGCAGTGCAATTCTTTCTTAATATTCCAGTCATTGTTAGCTTTCACATGCATGTGATGCAAATGAAAAATAACGAGTTGGGTCGAGAAAAATTGAATCATCAAAGTGGCCTTTGATACTTTAAAAAAGTCCTTTGCAACAAATATGTCTAATACAATATGTCATTTGCTTGTTGTTTACATGGGTTTGAATGTGGTCCAGGTAAAAGAATCCTAGACAATATCAGTATTTTTTTGGTTGTTGGTTTTGTTTTTCATTATGTTCTTCTCAGTGCTCCAATACAATATTTAGAGTTTCTTCTGACATCCATCTTGGTCTTTTCTTCCTCCTCTGTCTTTGTAATGTCTTTTTACACTCTTCCTGGATGATATTCTTGATATCCTCCCACAGCTCATCTGGTCTTTGCTCATTAATGTCCAAGGTGTCAAACATGTTCCTGTGATTTGAAATTCAGGTGACTCAAGGTCAAATTTTGGTTCCTGTGGGCTTGCTTTAATTTTCCTCAGCTTCAGCTTGACCTTGCATATTTGTAGTTGGTAGTCTATCCCACAATCAGCACTTGGCCAAGTGTTCACAGTTGATATTGAGGTTCTCCAGTGATTCTTTCCACAGATATAATCGGTTTAATTCCTATGCATACCTTCAAGTGAAAACCATGTGCTTGCATTAGTGTTTCTTAGAAAATGTATTTTCAATGACTTAAGTCATTGCGCAAAATTCCATTATTCTAACTCCAGCTTGATTTCTGTCACCAAGTCTATGTTTTCCAACTACTGATCCTTCTTCTCTGTTCCCAACTTTTGCATTCCAGTCACCCATTATTATTAATGTATCTTGACTGCATGTTTGATCAATCTCTGACTGCAAAAGTTGGTAGAAATCTATTTCCTCTTCTTGGGCTCTGGTTGTTGGTGCGAGTATTTGAATGATGGTGGTATTCACTGGACTTTCTTGTATTTGTATGCCTCTTGATATTATCCTGTCACTCACGACATTGTATTTCAATATGGATCTAGAAATGGTTTTTTAACTATGAAAGCAACCACATTTCCCCTCACCTTTTCATCTCCAGCATAGTAGATCATATGATCCACTGACTAAAAGTGTCCAATGCCAGCCCATGTTATTTCTGTAATACCTAAAATGTCAATATTTAAGCATTCCATTTCCTGCTTAACAATATCTAATTTTCCTACATTCATGGTACTTACATTGCATGTTCAAATCACTAGTGTCTGCTCACAGCTCCTCCTCCTTCTATTCGTTTCCATACTTGAGGGCTCAGCCTCAGTTGCCATATGTGCTAGTCTAGGTGTGCTCTGTAGTTCATAGGGTTTTCAAAGGCCTACTATTTTGGAAGTGGATGGCAAGTCTTTCTTCCTAGTCTGTCTTCATTTGATTGCTCAGATTTAGAGCATTATCTGGTAGACAATCATTTTACAGAGAAGATCAGATTAAAGACATTCCCCAGTAGCAGAAAAAAAAAAACACCCAGAAACAAACCAATAGATTCTGTGTTGTCCCTGCCCTTGCCAGGTGTGTTCTGAGCTGCCCCTTGCCCTGCTCCACCAACATTTACATTTACTTCAACCTACTCCATTCAACAGCAATCTCCCCTATCCAGCCCTTGGTGTAATGGCCTATGTGCCAATTTTCTGGGCTTCTGTGAATCCTTAAAGCCTCAAGCTGCTGCCAGTTTCTTCCTCTAAGAGCAGTGTCTCTTGATCCAGTTGTGAGGATTTTAATTGTTTATACTGATGGGTAATCCATACCAAAACCCACTGTTTTTGATAAGCAAATTCTTCAAAACTTCCCAAACTTTAATATGCAAAGTTGTATCATCTGCATATCTTAAGTTGTTAATGAATCATCTTTCACACCCGATGCTGTGTTCCTCATATTGTCTGGCTTCACAAATTGTTTTGTTTAGTATACAGATTGGAAAAATGTGGTACAAGGATGCAATCCTGATACACATCTTTCCTATTTTCAAACCTTGCAATTTATCTTTGTTCTATTTGAGCCACTGCTCCTGTCTTAATACAGGTTCTACATGAGCACAACTAAATAGTCATAACACAAAAATAGTAATAAAAAGATACATTAGCCATATTCTAACATTTTGAACATTTTCTTCAAGCTAGGTATCACTAAGTTCTAAGCATAAATTATTTTATAAATTTAACAATATTTAACAATTTAATAAATGCTTGTGAGATGTATACTAAAAATATCCTGGGTTTCCCTACTTTAAAGTCCATTCTCTTTCTTTCTTTTTTTTTTAAATTAATT
>NW_006399785.1:5748820-5786305 GCF_000299155.1 Elephantulus edwardii
CTATGCAACCTTAATTCTGGGTTCCTGTGCTAACCATAATAATCATATATCGCCTCTAATCTGTTCTTTCCCTCATCTGTTTCATACAGTATACATAATTTATCCAGTTTTTTCTCAGTCCATTATCTTTCTATCCGGAACCTCAGTGATGCAGAGGTTCAATACTTCTCTGAAAACCTAAGACTGATGGTTCAAACTCATCAGCTGCTCCTTCGAAGAAAGATGTGGCAGTGGCTTCCATAAAAGATGCAGCATTGAAAGTCACATCTGTGTAGAATGTCTTCTAAGAGCTCTGCTGTTTTTGTTTTCAGTGAGTCATGCTGTTAACCCAAAGGCCAAATCCATCTGGTCATTCAAAACCACAAATACTGAGGGAAAAGGCAATCTCCCGGAGCTGCCAATCCAGAAAACCAGGGCTGAAGGTCTTCATTCAGGCTTAATGGAAATCTAGGGGGAGGGGCCACCATTGGCACAACTATGAGATCTCTGTATCACTGACCCAAAACTATGAGATTATATGTCAGAGGGCCTCTAAGCACAAGTTAGAAGCTATATTGACTAAAATATTGTATCCTAAGAGTTTCCAACATGAATTGTACACTGTAGTCTCCATCTCACATACTTTTGGCATGTTGCCAGGAGGGAACTAGCCATCGGAGAAGGACATCATTCTTGGAAAGGTGGAGGGACATCTCAGGAGAGGAAAACCCTGGATGAGAGGGATGGATACAGTAACTGGGCTAATTGGGGCAGGTCTGTCAGAGACAAGGCAATTGGCTCGGGATCTGGCAGGGTTCAGAGCTATTGTGCATAGGTTGGCTCGGAGTCATAGTAGACTCGACAGCATCTAGCAATAACAACAACAGTCTCCTAATAAGATCAATAATTAGATAAATTAAGGTATTTATTAATAAGCATCATCTTAGAAACATTCATGGGGTAGTATTGTTGAATTCAGAATTATCCAAATCTATCAGTCATAAAACTAATAGAAAAGTGACATCAGTTTTCTCCGGCCTGTAGAACTTGTGACTTTTTCTTAGAATCTTTATTTTTAACTTTAGAGTTCCTTGGAGGCAAGGATTCTGAAGCTTTGTCTGGCCTATTTTGGGTATTTTGCAAGGAGGGACTGGTCCTTGGAGAGCGACATCATGTTTGGGAGGGTGAAGGGACAGAGAAGGAGAGGGAGAACATCAGTGAGATGAACTGATACAGTGACTGGGGCAATGAGGGTAGGTGTGTTGGAAACAGTAAAGTTGGCACAGGATAAAGCAGGTTCAGGACTGTTGTACATAGGGTCCCTATGAGTCCCAAGCAACTTGACAACACATAACAATAATAACAGTCTGTCTTTAGTCATGCAGAATAGTTTAAACTGTCTATTTACCAGGAGAAGAAATGCATCTTTGTAAGATTAACATTTACCTCCTTGAAACTGCTTTTCTCAGTCATATGTAAATTGTATTTTTTTAATTTTTTGTTTATTTATTTATTTATTTACTTTTTTTACAGAGGTTTTGGATTTCCATTCATTCATTGCAGCAATTTTTTTCCCTTCCCACCCCTCCCCACCAGCTCGCTTCCCCCTCCGAAGAGAGAAAAAAGAAAAAAAATTCCTTCATTTATACCACCTTTTTACCAGGAAGGAAAATGCACATTTCTTTGATTACCGTTTACCTTTTTAAACCTGTTTTTCTCAGTCATATGACAAATATTTTATAAGTTGCCTGTTTATTTGAAACTGCGCATGAACTATTCTGTTCAAATGCAGAAATCCTGTAACTTTACTAGCAAAAGTGTATTTTCAAGTAAATGAGTATCTAACTCAAGTATAACTCTAAGGAGAGGAGGCAGTTTTTGGAGGATCTCACTGCTTTCTCCCAGATCCGAAATAAAGTGCTTTGGATACTGCAATCAGTCTGTCTTATTGGCAATTGACTACAATAAGAACTCATTACGTTCAGCAGCAAAATGAGACTGGATGACTTCACCAAAAAGGAATGTAAAAAATAACATTATTTTACAATAATTATTGGAACTGTATTATAATGAAAATAATGTACTCTTATAAATTTCAGAGTAGGAAATTTACTGAAAATGAAAGTTATTTAAAGGATGAACATATATAGTTAAAATCAATAGCAAAAAACAAAATAGGAAGATCTGTTAGGACTGAAGACATCTACCACTCTAGCCTTTGCTGTTTTGTTTAAATTATTCATTCTAACCAAAGAACTATAATGTACTGCCTGGTTTCTTACTGTGTGCCAGTCATAGCTCTAAGCACTTTACAGGTTTTCAAAATTTACTTTTTACAACTCTCGTGGGCATTTATTTCAAACTAAATTGCCGAGGAAGCTTTATTAAAATAGATCTTTGAGACTGGGATATGGAACTACATGAACAAACAAATTAATTGCAAATACATAAACATTTTTTTAAAAAAAAACAAGCTAAAATGCAAAGATTTAGGTTAAAAGAGTGGCAGATATTTGGTTGGCGCTTATAATTTTATCTGGATGTATTTAAAGAAAATAGCTTTTAGATTTGCTCATCTATGCATAATTTATTTGGATACGTGTATGAATTTTCTGAAACCTAGCTTTTCCTACTAAAACTACTGATAAGATTTTTGGTGAGGTTGAAACTTTCCAGGTGGTAAGGATTAGAATTTGGCCTGTAAGAACATCACAGTAACGCCATTTTTAGGAATTATCACTTCTCATGCAATGATTATTTTGCTAAAAAAATATCAATGTCTCCATACACATGGCTGAATAAAGAAGATAGAATAACAACTGTCATATAAAATATATCTGAATGGAAATAACATTTTATAATGGAGTAAAACAGAACTATCAACAATCATTGCTTGAATATCAAAGCAATGCTTAGAAAGTATATTATGGAAAAATAATGATAAGGAATTTATAGATTTCTATCTCACTAGCCTCATAAATTTAAGCTTAATTAAACTCATATTGTTGTTGTTAGATACCATTAAGTCAGTTGCAATTCGTAGCAACCGTATGTACAATTGAAAGCAATGTTGTCTGTTTCTGGGCCATCTTCACAAGCCTTTTTATACTTGTTATTCAGCCATTGCTGTAGCCAGAGTGTCTATTGGGCTAAGAAAGGCTTTATCTGCTACTGAAAGAGGAGAGAGTTTGATATTTCCTCTAAAAGATTAACATAGAAATCCCATATGACTCAAACATTCCACTTCTAGGACTATGTTGTTGTTGTTGTCATGTGCCATTGAGTCGCTTGCGACTCACAGCAACCCTATGTATAACAGCCCTAAACTTGGCTCTATCCTGTGCCAATCACACTGCCTCCAACACCCCTATCCCAATTACTCCAGTCACTGAATCAATCCACTTCATAGAGGGTCTTCCCCTCTTGCGCTGTCCCTCCACCCTCCCAAACATGATGTCCCTCTCCAAGGACCTGTCTCTCCTTATAACATGTCCAAAGTACGTCAGACGAAGCCCCAGTATCCTTGCTTCCAAGGAGAAGCGGGGTTTAGCCCTCTCCAGAATGAATCTGTTTTCTTGGCAGTCCATGGTACATTCAATACTATTCTCCAGCACCACAGATCAAAGGCATCAATTCTCCTTCTATCCTCCTTGGTCATTGTCCAACTCTCTGATGCATAACAACTGATTGCGAAGATCATGTCCTGAATCAGACGCAACTTAGTCTCCAGAGAGACACCATTGTTCTTCAGTACTTTGGAGAGGTCCCTAACAGCAGACTTTCTCATAGAAATGTGCCTTTTAATTTCCTGGCTACTGGTGCCAAGAGTGTTGTCTATGGAGCCAAGCAAACTAAAGCTGTGAACAATCTCAATCTCTTTACCATCCATCCTGATGCTGCCAATTGGTCCAGTGGTGAGAGTCTTTGTCTTCTTGACATTGAGCCTCAATCCATATTGGAGGCTGCAGTCCTTGACCCTCTGCAGCAAGCACTTCAGGTCCGCCTCAGTTTCAGCAAGCAGGGTTGTGTCTTCTGCATAACGCAGATTGTTGATAGATCTTCCACCAATCTTGACCCCACATTTCTCCTCATAGAGCCCAGCCTCCCAGATAACCTGTTCTGCATACAGGTTAAAAAGGTATGGAGACAGGACACATCCCTGCAGTGTTTCCTTGCTCTGTTCTGACGACTGCCTCTTGGTCCAAGTATAGGTTTCTCATCAGAACAAAGACATAAACGAAGATATATACACCTATGTTGATAGCAGCATTATTCACAACACCAAGAATATAGAAACAGCCCCAAGGTCCATTACAAATGAATGAATTAAGAAATTGTGATACATTCACACTTAAGAAACAATGATTTCATAAAATACTGTTTAATATGGGAAGCAGGAGTGGCATCGACTTCCTAAACAGCATGCCTCTGGAAACTCTATAAACTATGATAAATGTTGATAGTTGTGGAAGGGCTTCAGGCCTTTTGTTCATAGGGTAGCTATGAGTCATGCTCGACTCGAAGGCAATCAACCATAACATTTAACATGGGAAATGACATAGAGTTAACTTCTGAGTACTGAAGAGCTTGACAGTCTAGAGACCTGATCAAGGTTGCTCATAAAGTTTGTTGTTGTTGTTAAGTGCCGTCGAGTCGCAGGCGACTCATAGTGACCTTATGAAGGAGAGTCCTTGACGCTTGGGTGTCTTTCATCCTCTCTCCAGGTTCATAGGGTTTCTGGAGGCAAGCTATTAAGGAAGTGGATGCCACTCCTCTTTCCAATCATAAAGTTTAGCCTTTTCAAATTATTTGCTCATCACACGGATACATCTGGTATCGACAATATCCTTCATGCCATGGCTTCTTTTAAATACAGCTTGAATTTTTTTTGGCAGTTCTCTGATATACTGTACCAGTCATTTTTATCGTCTCCAGCAAGATTTTACTTAGATATTAATTGACACTGTTTGATAAGCTCCACCATCTGCTGGATCACCTTTTGTCCTTAATTGGAACAAAAACGGATCTCTTCCAGTCGGTTAACTAGGTAGCTGTCTTCCAAATTTTTTGTTTCACATAGCCTGGTAAGCATATCCAGGGCAGTAGCTGTCTGTTGGAACTTTTATATTGGTGTGTCATCAACTCCCAGGGTCTTCTTTTTGGCCAATGCCTTCACTCTACCTTAAAGTTCTTCTTTCACCACCATGGGTTCTAGGACATATTCTAGTTCCTTAAATAGTTCTGTGTTAGCCAATTCTTTTCTGTACAATGATCTTGTGTATCCTTCTTTTTTCTTTTGATGCTTTCTGGGTGATTCACAGTTTTGCTTATAGCATCCTTCAGTATTTCAATAGGTGGCTTAAATTTGTTTTCCAATTCTTTCAGCTTGAATAATGCTAAAGAAATGTTTCCTTTTTTTATGTTCTAAATGCCAAATAAGTTCTCTCCTTTTTACTTCCCAACTCTAGCTCTTCAGATATTTTATTAAAATACTTTGTTTTGTCTATTTCAGCTGCCTTTGGAATCTTCTGTTCCACTCTTTTGTTGTTATTATTATGTGCCATCAAGATGCTTGTGACTAAGTGACCATATATCACAATAGCTCTCAATCCTGTCCTATCCTAAGTCAATCTCACTGTCTCTGAAACACCTACGCCTATTAGCCCAGTTACTATGTCAATTTATCTCATCTGGGAACTTCCTCTCCTGTGTTGTCCCTCCACCTTTCCAAAAATGATGTCCTTTTCCAAGGTTTTACTCCTCCCAGCCACCCAAAGAATGTGAGACAGTTTCAAAATCCTTGACTCCAAAGAGTAGCCTGATTTCACCCTTTCCAGGAAAGACCTGTTTGTTCTCTTGGCATTTCATAATATGTTTAATACTCATCTCTAAAACCACAACTCAAAGGCATCAATTCTTCTTCTATCATTCTTTATTGTCCAGCTCTCTGATGTATAGCAAGTAATTGTGAAGATCATGGCCTGGATCAGGTGCACTTTAGTCTCTAGACTGACAGAGTTGCTCTTCAGTACTTTGGAAAAGTCCCTTACAGCAGGCTTTTCCAATGAAATTTGTCTTTTGATTTCTTGGCTGCTGGTACCAAGAGTGTTGACTGTGGAGCCAAAAGCTGAAGCTGTTAACAATCTCAATCTCTTCTCTATCTATCATGATGCTGCCAGTTGGCCTCTCTTCTATCGTTTTTCCTTTGTTTTGACTTATCAGATTTCTAGTGCAATTTTCAGAGTCTCATGTGACATTCATTGTGTTCTTTTATATCACTTCTCTCTTTACAATGCCCTTTTGCTTTCTTTCTTGATTATTTTCTTCATGTCATCCCACAGGTCATTTGGTCTACAATCACTAGTATTCAGTGCCTAAAATTTCTCCTTGACTTGTTTTTTTAAATTCAGGCAGGATAAATTTAGGGTCATAGTTTGGTTCTTGTGTGTGTTGGATTGGTTTTTTGGTGTTTTTTTTTAATTTTCTCACTTCCTCAGCTTCAAATTGAACTTTCACATGAGTATTTGATGATCTGTACCACAGTCTGAATATGGCCAGATTTTGACCGCTGATATTTAGCTTCTCCAGTGATCTCTCTTTTTTTTATTTCCATACAGATATAGTAAATTTGATACCTGTGTAGTCCATCAGGTGATGTCTACAGTCACCTTTTTTTTGTGGGTGTTTTGTTTTTTCCTTTTTAAAAAAGGTATTTTTTATGAATAAACAATTGATTATACAAATTCCATTTTATCTCAAGTCCACTTCTGTCACTAAGTCCATGATTTCTGACTTCCAACCCTTCCTTTTCCCCAACTTTTGCATCCTAGACAGCATTTATAATTAATGCATCATGATTTCACTTTATTTCATTTCAGGCTGAAAAAATTTTTAGAAATCTAAAATTTCTTTCTCTTTCACTTTAGTTGTTAGTACATATATTTGAAAAACAGCCATATTAACAAGTTTTTCTTGTATGCATACAGATAGTGTAATATCACTCCCAGAATCGTATTTAGGATGATCTTGAAATGGCCTTTTCTGTGAAGGCTGCAGCCTTCTGCTTCCATTATTAATTCTTGGCATAATTAATCATATGATTATGTGAGTCATGTTGGCCAATACCGGTTTATATCCACTCAATATTGCCTAGAATATTGTTCTTTATGCATTCCATTTACATCTTGAAAACTCCCAATTTCCCCCAAATCATATTTAGTAAATTTCATGTTCCAACCATTAGTGGATATCTGCCGCTGTTTCTCCTCATTTTCGCATGGTCATCTACTGTTCTTAGTCTTTTCAAAGGCCTGCTATTTCAGGAGTGAATAGCCAATACTACTTTCTAGTCTACATGCGAAGTCAAGTCACTCCAGTACAGTATATAGACAGACAAGTACTCTTATGATAAGAGCAATCATATACATATCTAAACAGTAAATTAAACAGTAACATGCAGATCATTTCCCCACTTGAAAATTGACAGATAGATGATGGATAACTAGGAGTAAACCATGAAGATAAGTAAGCAACATAATGTACACTCATAAAAAGTACATTTATATAAAGACAAAAACAAGCCAGCATACCCATCTCATGGTGCTGAGAGGCCTTCTGGAACTCCAGCTCTGTCCAAGCCTCTGGCGGTTGTGGGCTTGTGGATAGTACTCTGCACTCTGGAGCTTCAGATCAGAGTGTTGCTGCTTGCCCTAACCACTTGGACCTTGACAAGTGTCCCTCCACTACTGTAGCATAGAGTACCACCATCCCCATGTTATTAGTATGAATTAATGGCTACAATAACCCACTAAAATTATTTGTATTTTTTCCTTCACAAATAACTGTGATTATGCATATGTGTTATATATGTGTGAATATAAATGTACATATGTATTGTTACTGCTGTTGTTGTTGTTATGTACTGTTGATTCATCTGCAACTCATAGGCTAGCCTCCAAGGAGAAACTTGGCTTCACGGTCCCCAAAACAGACCTATTTGTTTCCTTGGAGGCTCACAGAATGTTCAAGATTCTTCTCCAGCACCGCAACTTAAAGCATCAATTTTTCATCTGCCATCTTTAGTCATTGTCCAGCTCTCAGATACATGGCAAATAATTGCAAAACATATATTGATGTAGTAGATATATGGAAGCTCTGGTCATCTATGGTGATCTTGTAAGAAACACTACATGAGGGAGTTTTTCTTTTGCTTTTCAAGGAGAGGAGCAATTGGGGGGGAGGGCGGAGGGGTTTGTGAGGGGAGAAGGGTGCAACAATGAATGAATGGAATCCCAAAATCTCTGTAGATGTTCATTGAAATGAAAAATAAACAACCTAAATTTAAAAAAAAAAAGAAACACTACAGTAATCTCAACAATGCGTGGTTTGAATCCACCAGAGGTTGCATGGGAGAAGAAAGGGCAAACTCCTCCTATACAATTTACTGTTTCTAAAAACTGGCTGGAGAATCATCTATAGATAAATTCCAACTTAGCTGTGTTAGTTGTGTTGTTGTTGTTGTGTACTGTAGAATTGGAAGCAACTCATATCTGACCCTTCAGCGGGCTTTCAGAAGCAGTTAATCACTTGAGAGATTGTCTATCCCTCTCCTGTGGAAAAGTTGGATTATTTTAAGAAGAATGTAGCATTAAGATTGGAGGAAGAGTCATCAACAACGTGTGTTACGCATATGACACAACTTTGCTTGCCAAAACTGAAGAGGATTTGCAATATTTGCTTCAGGGTTCAAGTGTCACAGCCTTCAACATGAATTATACCTCAACATCAAGAAAACAAAGATCATCACCACCAGCCAATTGGCAGTATCATGAAAAATGGAGAATAGCTTGAGATTGTGAACACTTTTGTGTTGCTTGGATCTACAAGAAACACTCTTGACACCAGCAATCAGGAAATCAAAAGATGAATTATTTGGGGAAAATCTGGTGACCAATACATCTCAAGAGTGTTAAGGAGTAAATGTGTCATTCTAGAGATTAAAATGTGCCTTCTTCAAATCATAACCTTTTCAATTCTTTGCTATGGTTCTGAGAGTTTTACAATGACTAAAGATAGATGAAGAATTGATGTCTTTAAGTTGTGGTGCTGGTGAAGAGTATTGAACATACCATGGACTTCCAAGAAAACAAAGAGACCTGCCTTGAACAAGGTGAAATTATGTTGCTCCATGGAGGCAAAAATTGTGAAACTTTATCTCACATATTTTGTATATGTCAGGAAAGACCAGTTCTTGGAGAAGCACATTATACTCGGAATGGTAGAGGGTTAGCTCAGGAAGGAAGATACTTGATGAGTTATTGACACAGTGACTGTGGCGATAACATCAGCTACATCAGAGGTGATGAGGTTGGCTCAGGATAAGGCAAGGGTCAGAGCCCTTATTCGTAGGGTCACTATGAGTTGTAATCAACTTGATGGCACATAACTACAACATTACCTCTAACATAATCCAGCTGCACCACAAGCAGATAGCCTATAGCCTCAGCGTTCAAGTTTTTGAACTATTGTTCACTGGATTGAAGTTATCTCAAGAAATTTATCTCACATACTTTGGACATATTATAAGAAAGGAACAGTCCTTAGAAAAAGACATAATTTTGCAAAGGAAGAGGGTCATCAATGGAGTGAAAGACCCTAAATGAGATTATTTGACAAAATAGGTGAAATGATAGTCTTAAGTACAAAAGAAATGGTGAAGTTGACACAGGGGTTTGTTCTGTTTTAAACAGGGTCACTATGAGATGGAGCAGACCATGTGGTACCTAACAATAAGGAAATTGATGTCCAAAGAAACATGGCTGAGAGCAGAAAAACCAGAATGACCTAGAAAGAGTTTTACATATGTTTTATTGAAAAAAATGACTATATTGGATAAATTGTAGACTGCTAGAAGAACATACAAATCTATCTTGGAAAAGTGCAAACAGAGTGAACCTTTGAAGATTACATACTGCGGACATGTTACCACAGGAGAAACAAGTTCCTGGAGAAGGACATCATGCTTTGCAAAGTAATACAGAGCCTTAAGGAGAAAGATTGGCACAATAATTACCTTAGTGGGTTCAAACATTGACTGGGCGGATGGCATAGGATTACCCAGTGTTTTGTTCCATTGTGCATTGACTCAACATTTATCATCATGAACCTAGCAGATTCTTTCAACAAGGATTTTTCCCCTTTCCTTGTATGTCTTAATTTACTAAAAGAGTACTAGACAGAACACATAAACCATATGTTTTCAAATTCTATCTAAAATTGAATGGACAAAGCTTGCTTTCTTTTCAAAGTAAATGTTGCAAAATATAAGTAATAAAGTTTTGCTATAATGTGAGTTTCAAACAAAACAAAGCAACCCTGTAGAGCAGATGAAATTGGATTAATAAGAAAACTTTATTTTTTAATTGCAATATACAGACTTTCACTACTATTGGTGCAATAAATATCTGAATCTGTAAGTCATAGAAGTAAGTGTTTTATTCTCTTTTCAGGAACACCTAGAACTAATTTGAATATCTTTTTCTGCTGGAATTTCCATTTTGTTAACTACTTTATCGTTTTGTCCTTTAGAATAATTTCTTCCAATTTTACTCCTACTTTCTCACTAGTGATTGTTACAATGCAAAAACCAAGACTACAAGGGAAAGATCAAAGATGTTAGTAGAGGCTGCGACAGTCTTGATAACTGGAAAACCAAGGAAAGCACGTTTATTTACTGACAACAATGGACTCACGCATGCCTGTGATTATGAGGATGACACAGCACCAGGCAACATTTCAGCCAGTCTTGCACTGGGTCATGATGAGTTGGAATGGACTCTCTCACAGCTGTCTACTTTTATTCATAGGTTTCCGGTGATTTTTAAAATAAAATTATTCTTTTTTGCTTACATAGTTGTGGCAAAGTCAGAGACACCCATAGTCATAGAAGAGGCCTTGAGGTAGAGTCAGATTACAGCAGAAACCTGTTTCTATGAATCTAGCTAAGACAACTGAAAAAATATCGTTTCAGTGTCTATCAACTAGGTCAGAAGAAAATGGAGGGAATGACATCAAGCCAAAAGCAGAGAGAAGGCAGCTGAGAGGGGCTGTGCATGGCTAGGAGGAGCATATCCTGAGGTACATGAGAGGGTGTACATGGCTTAAAGGAGGGATGCGGTGTCAAGAAGCCTGTCCTTAGAGGGTCAAGAGACAACCTATCCCAAAGGATCGGATATGAACTCCATCCCAAGACAGCTCAAGAGAAAGAGTGAACTGAGAGGGATGTTCTGAAGAGGCTGTAAAATGACATGCATGACCGAGTGGTTCTTTTTGAAAGCAGGAGTAGAGTAGTTCCAAGGGAGAAAAGCGAAAGAATGTTTACAATTACAGCTGAAAGGAAACCTGCATGACTGACAGTGAGTATGTACGGCTGAAAGTAGGATCTAACTGTACAACTGAGAGCACAGAGAGAGCTATTCTGCACTGAAGTAGGCAGAGGTATGCTCTTCAGGAATCTTGCAGGCTTACCTATACTTTCTGATCCTGATGCTGTTGAACTTCTTACCACACTTTCTTAAATAGCCTCTCTACTCTTCTTATACCTATGATACGGTAGGTGTGTTTGATGTCATTATTACAGCATATCCTTGAACTCAGCAGAAAAGGAGATTGCAATGGTAGAGGTAGCTGGTACAGAAATTTTCAAGCAATTGGAGAGTGGAGGAATGTCTGATCTGATCCCAGAGCCTTCAGAGGTGGACTGACCATGGTTCTTCTCCCTATGAAATCCAGATAAGTTTTGCAGCAATTACTACCACAACTGCTACAACAAAGAATAGTTTAAGATGGGGTTTTCTTTTCAAGAACCTGAAACTCTCAAAAAGCTTCATTTATCTATTTTTAACTTATTTTCACTTACGTAATTGTGCTAATAAATTCAACCATTGCATTATAAAACAACAGAAGGTATATTGTATTTTTTAGATGACATTTTAAAAATTGTCTATCAGTATTTTGTTTTGAACATATGGCAGTAATGAAAAGGAGTTAGACTAAAAAAAAATCCACTTTATCTTTTAGAAGTATCACTCAGATATCATGCTTTTACCTTATTTCTTTTTTTAACTCCTCCCATACAAGTGAATCTTTTTACAGTGTTATTTACAGTTTTCAAAAAAGTAGCTAGAGGATCACCTATGAGTCTGTTTCAATTTGATAGCTCTGAGTTTAATTTTTAAAATTTTTTCTTAAGATCAATGTTTATAACTGAGTTATTCTCTCCAAATCCTGTTGTTGTTTACCATTGAATCAAAACCGACCTGTAGCTGACCCTCTCGCTCTTTTTCAGAGGCAGTTAATGACCTGGGAAGAGAATGCTCATCCTGTTCTTAAGGAGTAGCTGGTGGTATTCGAACCAAATGCCTTTGGGATTGCAATGCAGTTTCAAGCCACTAGGCTACCAGAGTTACCCCCATGATACACATAAATATATATTTGTTTATTGTTAGATGCCATGAACCAACTATGATTCATAGCGATTATATAAACAATAGCTTTCCAAATCCTAGTTGCCATGATATTCCCTGTTCTATTATGAAATTGAACCTTCCTTCTAAAACAAATCCCTGTAATATCATCATTGTCTCCAAAACATGCAACTTTCTTTAATACATAATTTTTGATGTTGTATAATATGAGACTGGAATTAGCTATTTGAATTCTTCCTTTCAAATAAATTTGATCATATATTCTTAAAAACAGCAAAATTCATTCTAATTATATTTCACTCACATCTTGTCTTTTTCCTTCATTTTTAGTAGACTGTTTGATAAAATTATTTTCCAAATGCTATTATTTAAATCCACCTTCAATAATATACACTTTAACACATTGGTGAACTTCTGTAAGCTTTGCCTGTTTTTGTGAGAACTAGAGTATTAATTATATCTACCTTACAATTTAATGTGAGGCTTGAGAGAGGTTTGCATAATCGTAGCCCACATCTTACATCATTACACGTAAATTGTTATAGTCATGGACAGTAGAGTCCACTACAGCTGATGACTCTATGATCTATAGGCAGGATCCTTTCGGTGTTTGGTCCACACTCATTATCTCTGACATACATACTTTAGCCTGTTGGTACAGGGACAGGACAGGATCAGCCTATCTTGCTGAGTATCCTTCCCTTTCTGATTCTACCTTTCCCAGTATAAATTCTTTCCCAAGAACTGACTTCTTCCAATGTGCCTAACGTCAAAGGTACTAATTGTTCTTTGGTTATCCTTATTTATTTTTCAACTCTCAGAGGAATTTTGTTGTTGCTATGTGCCATTGAGTTGCACGTGACTTTTAACGACTCTGTAAACCTGGTCTTAACCTGAGCCAGTCTCACTGTCTCCTACAAACTTAATCCCATTACACCAGTTACTGTGTCAATCTGTCTCATCCTGGGTCTTCCTCTCCGGCACTGCCCGAGCATGATGTCCTTCTTCAAGGACTGGTCCCTCCTGGCAACATGGCCAAAATATGTGAGATGGAGCTTTAATAATCTTGCCTCTAAGGAACAACTTGATTTCACCCTCTCTAGGACAAACCTGTTTGTTCTCTTGGTTGTCCATGGAATGTTCAACACTCTTCTCCAACACCACAACTCTGTCTTCTGTCAACTTTAGTCATTGTCTAGCTTTCTGATGCATAACAAGTAATTGCAAATATCCTGGCCTGCAAGAAATGCACTTTAGTTTCCAGACTGACGTCTTTGTTCTTTTTTAGCACTCTGGATTCTTTTTTAGCACTCTGGAGAGGTCCTGACATCAGACTTTCCCAATGAAATTTATCTTTTTAGTTCATTACTGCTGGAACCAAGAGTGTTAACTGTGGAACAAAGCAAGCATCTCAATCTCCTCTCCATCTATCATGCTGCTGCCAATTAGTGACAAATGGTGACAATGTTTTGTTGAGCTTCAATCTAAAATAAAGACGACAGTCCTTGATCTTCTGCAACACATGCTTCAGGCCCTCCTCATTTTAAGCAAGCAAATTTTGTGATCTGCATGATATAGGTTGATGATGAATCTTCTTCTAATTATGATGCCAAAGTTTATAACCTTGCCTCTAAGGAACAATTTGATTTCACCCTCTCTAGGACAAACCTGTTTGTTCTCTGTAGTCCATGGTTATTAATCCCAAGCTCATGAATGATCTGTTCAATATATAGATTGAAAAGGAGACAAGACACAGCCCTGAAACACTCCATTTCTGATTTTGAACCCTATGATGGTTCCTTGCTCTGCTCTTACAACTGCTTCCTGGTCCAAGTATAGGTTTCACAAGATCACAATAAGAGATTCTGGAATTCCCATTCTTTTCAATGTTAATCACAATTTGTTGTGATCCGCAAAGTGAAATGACCTTTGCATAGTTGATGAAACACAGATAGACATTTTTTCTGTTATTTTTTACTCTCAGCCAAGATCCAACTGACATTGGCTGTGATGCCTCTAGTGTCATAGCCTCTTCTAAACTCAGCTTGTGTTTCTGGTAGTTTTCTGTCAGTGTATTCTTCCAGCTGTTTTTGGATAATCTTCAGCAAGATTTTATGTAGATTCAGCAAGCTTGTATGTGATATTAGTGATATTTTGCTATAATTTTCACACTCTGTTATAAGGTTATGAATAAATATTGCTTTAATTACCGTGTCCTATTTTTCAACAGGAGATGGTAAGGAGTTGTACTGCCACCCAAAACCATTCAGTTCAAATACACTAGATGTTCTATGGAGAAAGCTGGGTATTTCCTTCCCTGTGATTTAATGCTTCTGAAAATCTGGAGGGTCAGCTATGAGTTGGTTCCAGATAGAAAGTATAATAAAAACAACACTTTTATTTAAAGAAGTTCTGGTGGCCTGGTGGTAAGGAGTTACATTGCCAACTCTGAGGCACACAGTTTAAATCTATCAGCTGTTCTTTGGAAGAGTGATGGGAAATATTCTCCTGTGTCATGTACTGTCTTAGAAAACCTGCTAGAGGGTCAGCTATGAGTTGGCTCTGACCCTAAAGCAATAACAATCACAAAAAAAGCAACACATTTTCTGTAGAGTCCCAAGATGGGAAAAGTTATTAGTGTGTTTAGGTACAAAGGAGAAGACTATAAGTGCTGATAAGCCCAGAAGTGCCTTGAAGGAAATACCTGGTAATCCACTTTAAAACAACCTGTAATTGAAAACGCTCTGAAGCACAAATCAAATCAACTGGCATTCGTGAGAGATGGAGAAGACTTGACCGGCAATGAGTTCGTTAATTTTGTCTTTTTATCTTGGAGTTTGTCTCCTGATATTTTAACTATTCTCTAAACCACCAGAAATTTTAAAATGTTTTAAAGCAGAAATGATAAAATATTTCTCCTGATTCTTTGACCAGTATAAACTCAATTGGGCAGTTCTTGTGTAATGTGGTTCAAATTCATCCTTTGAAAAATCTCAACTTAGGAAGGAGGGATGTGCAAGAGCAAACTCTTGGAAATTTGTTGAAATTTGGCTCTGACGGCAGGTGGGATGGCTTCATTATCTTTTAGGTAGTTATTCCTCCTGGATAGCCTAGAGCTTCTTTAGCCTAAAAGCTTGACAACTGGTTACCCAGAGAGCAAATGTTAGACCCGTTAGATCTTTAACAGAGTAGTCCCCAAAAGGGCAGTCCTCTTAGAGACTACTCCAGTGTCATGCTCACCTCATGGTGTCATCCAAAGTAAGTCATGTGACCAGCCCAGATCCAAAAGGAAAGAGATTCTTTCTCCTAAAACTATAAGTGGAACAGGAATCAATGACGGTTGTCTTTAAAGATTTCATAATTTACTTAGTCATTATGTCTGCTGACTATTGACTTCATATTCTACTTCTTTAATACTCCTTGCAATTTGGTGGGTGGAGGGAGGGGACAAAGGAAATGGGAAAGATCTTGTGGGGACCTGAAAAGATGGTAATGGTTGACATCGTCCAATGATGATTAGTTTATGAAACATAATGAATGGAAATAATTACATAAAACACAATGTAAATGAAGAATACTGTGAAATAAAATGTATATGAAGTTTGTAAGCAAACCAATGTTATACATAATTTTTTTTAAAGAATGTTAGCCTTTGTCTTATTTATTTGTTAGTATTTGCCAGGTTTTGAGAGCAGTACTTCGCAAAAGTTAGTATTCATGCATATTTATTAAAAGAATGAATGAGTGGTTCATATAAGAATGCTTGCATTCTGTAGGAAGCTCTGATGACTCAGTGGATAAGCCCCCCAAAGACAGGTTGTCCAAATCTGCCGATTGTTCTAAGAGATAAAATGGGAAATCTCTTCCAGGACAATTTACAACCTCTGAGAACCCACTGGAGAATTAGCTAGAAGTTGATTCACATTAAATAGGACTTAAAAACAATAATAACAACATTGGCTGGTATGTCAAAGACACTAACAGATATTAACTGTTAGTATTATTATTGGTAGAAGAAATGTTTAACTGTTAATCAAATAATTAGAAGCTGTGCCTAGCAATACTGCTTTACCCATGTACTCTTGAATACTGTCTGCTGAAATTTTTTTAGAAGCTATCAAGAAGACAAAGATTCTCGCCACTGGACCAATTGGCAGCATCAGGGTGGATGACGAAGAGATTGAGAGTGTTCACAGCTTCAGTTTGCTCGGCTCCACAGTCAACACTCTTGGCACCAGCAGTCAGGAAATCAAAAAGCGTATCGCGATGGGAAAGTCTGCTGTTAGGGACCTCTCAAAGGTACTCAGGAGCAACAGTGTCTCTCTGGAGACTAAGGTGCGCCTGATACAGGCCATGGTATTTGCAATCGCTTGTTATGCCTCAGAGAGTTGGACAATGACTAGGGAGGACAGAAGGAGAGTGGATGCTTTTGAGCTGTGGTGCTGGAGAAGGGTACTGAATGTACCCTGGACTGCCAGGAAAACAAACAGATTTATCTTGGAGAGGATTAAACCAAGCTACTCCTTGGAGGCAAGGATACTGGGG
The DNA here is from genome assembly GCF_000299155.1 of Elephantulus edwardii. Classification (NCBI taxonomy): domain Eukaryota; kingdom Metazoa; phylum Chordata; class Mammalia; order Macroscelidea; family Macroscelididae; genus Elephantulus; species Elephantulus edwardii. The sequence continues at coordinate 5,765,830 of NW_006399785.1, forward strand.
CTTCGTCTGACATACTTTGGACATGTTGCCAGGAGGGACGGGTCCTTGGAGAGGGACATCATGCTTGGGAGGGTTGAGGGACAACGCAAGAGGGGAAGACCCTCTATGAGATGGATTGATTCAGTGACTGGGGTAATCGGGATTGGTGTGTCAGAGGCGGTGCGGTTGGCGCAGGATAGAGCAGGGTTTAGGGCTGTTGTGCCCCTCATAGGGTCGCTATGAGTCAGAAACGACTCGACGGCACATAACAACAACATCATATTCTGTCATACATGGAGTTTCTGTCAGTAGATTTGACTTGGCAGTAACTGTTCTGCATTGCTTTTAAATGAAAATACATCTATTGCTTTTAATACAATATCTTTGAATGTTCTTTTCACTAACCATCCCAAAGTGACTGTTTATTACTCTCAAACTATTGAATATACAAAATAGTGTAAATCTGTATAAATGAATACATCAAAAGAATTATTAGGAAAATGTTCATGTATTTCAATACTGTAGAGTACTTTAATGAATTTTAGGAGGTCAGTTTCATGAAAATTCTTTACAAACACTACTTTTTTTACCTAGATTGATCACTCAATGACTTACCAAATAAAGTACAAAAGACATTCTGTAATATTTTACGTTCACATGTACATACGAAGTGCATTTACTGGTAACATTTGCAAATACATAGTATGTCTTATATGTAAATCCAAAATGAAGGGTTTTTTTTTTAATTTTTTAATGTAGATTTACCTATGTTAGGTAATGGCACCAACAAGTAGAGGAAAGAGATGTTTCCATGATTGTTATTGTTATTGTTATGTATCATCAAGTTGCCCGTAACTCATAGAGACCCGATACACAATAGCTCTGACTGCTGACCTATCCTGAGCCAGTCTCACTGTCTTGACACAACTAACACCATTGCCCACTTACTGTACCAATTCATCTCATCCAAGGTCTTCCTCTCTTGTATGTCCCTCCACCCTTCCAAGCATGATGTCCTTTCCTTGCAACATGCCGAAAGTATGTCAGACAGAGCTTCAGAATCTTTATCTCCAAGGAGAAACTTGGTTTCACCTTCTCCAGGATAAACCTGTTTGTTCTCTTGGCAGACACCAAATGTTCAGCATTCTTCCAGCACCAAAACACAAAGGCATCAATCCTCCTTCTGCCATACTTAGTCATTGTCCAGCTCTCTGATGCATAGCAAATAATTTCAGTGATCATGACCTGCATCTGGTGCACTTTTGTCTCCATACTGACATCATTGCTCTTTAACACTCTGGAGAGGTCCTTGGTAGCCGACTTCCCCAATACAATTCATCTTCTGATTTCTTGACTGTTGGTGCTAAGAGTGTTGATTGTGGAATTAGGCAAGCTGAAATTGTTAACAATTTCAATCTCTTCTTCATCTAGGATAATACTGCAAATTGGACCAGTCGTGAGAATCCTTGTTTGCTTTTTTTGTTTATTTCTTGATTTTCTAGTTGAATTTTCCCCAATGCAGCATTATTTATTAATAAAATTTATATTTTATACTTATTTAGTTACAAAGTTCATATCCATTGTTTTTCACACCAGATCTTTCCCATTTACTTAACTCACCCCTCCCTCCACCCGTCAAATTGTGTGACCCTATGACTATCACCTCCCCACTCCCCACCTCATCCCATCATCAATCCCCAGCTTCTCAACCCTTGGATTCTCATACAAATCTTAATGGTTGTCTTTCTATGTCTACAATAATAGTCTTATACAATATACTTCCTTATGGGACTGAGTTAGTTCAATTAGCATAATACTCTCCAGCCTCTCCCAATTAGATTGTGGTTTACAAAAACATTGCTCCCACATGCTGCCTAGTATTCTATTGTGTGAATGTACAATAATTTATTAATCCACTTGATTGTTGTTGGGTTTTTGGGCTATTCCCATGTTCTTGCTATAGTGAATAATGCTGTTATGAACACTGGTGTCTAAGTTTCTGTTTGTGTCTCAGTTCTATTCTTTTCGGGATATATCTAAGCAGTAAAATAGCTAGGTCACAAGAAATATCTATGTTCAGCTTTTTGAGGAAATGCCTTCCAGAGTGGTTGTAACATTTTACAATCCCATCAACAGCATATGAGTTCCTATCTCTCCAACACTTACTGCTTGCTGTCATGTTAAAATGCTACTGAGAGAGCTGGACAATGAATAGGGATACTAGAAAACGAATTGGTGCATTTGAGCTGTACTGTTGAGGAACAGCACTGAACTCTGGACTGAAAATGGAGTGCCAAGAGAACAAACAGATAAGTATTGGAGAGGGTACAGCTATAGGTCTTTTTGGAGGCAAGAATGATGAGGCTTCAGCTCACATACTTTGAGTATCTTGCTAGGAGGTGCTATTCCTTGAAGAAAGACCTGGGAAAGGTGGAGGGTCAGTGAAGGAGAAGAAGATCCTCAACCAGGTGGATTGACAAGGTGACTACCTTCATGAACTCTTGTGTTTCAGGAAGTGTAAGGATGGTACAGGAAAGAGAAGGGTTTAGATCTTCTGTCATACTCAACTTGACAGCACCTAACAAGAACAAACAACACAACATCTCTCCACAGCCTCTTCAACATGTATTATTGCTGTCCTGTTAAACTTTACTACTGCTACTGGCTTGGGATGGATCTCATTGTGATTTTGATCTTCATTTCTCTTATTGTCAGTAATTTTGTGCATTTTTACGTTGGCCATTCAAATATCTTCCTCTGTGAAAATTCTTTCCATGTCTTTTGCCCAATTTTAAAATTATAAGTCTTTTTTGTAAGGAGGCCCTGTAGGACTCTATAAATATGGATATTAGACCTGTGTCTGAAAAGTATTGCCAAATGCTTTTTCCTAGTCAGTAGATTCTCTTTTTGTTCTGTTGGAAAATCTTTTTGATGCTCATAGATATTTAATCTTTAGAATATCACATTCACCAATTTTATCCTCTTCAGATTATGCTTTTCTGGCTGTATTTGGCAATCTTCTCACGCCATAGACTGATCTATCTAAGCTTGATCCCAGTTTTTCTCTTTTGAACATACGGTTTTGGGTAATCTTTGCTTTCTTGATGTTGAGCTTCAATCCATGATGAAGAGTACAGTTTTGGACTTGCAGCAAACACCTAAAGTCCTCCTCAGTTTCATCAAGCAAGGCTGTGTAATCTGTATAACAAGACTTGTTGATGAGTCTTTCTCCAATCCTGATTCTGCATTTCTCCTCATAGAGTCCAACTTCTGGAGTGATCTGTTTTGCATATAAATTGAAAAGGTATGGAGACAAGATACTTACCTGACTCACTCCTTTCTACATTTGAACCCTACAATGTTCCCTTGTTCTTTTCTGATGTTTGCCTCCTGGTAGAAGCAGAGGTTTTGCATGAGCATACAATATGTAATATGTGCACGACTATTTTAAAATTCACATTACGTTTTGTACATAACTTAGAAAATGAGTTTGCTATTTAGATGCATTCGATTTACATTAGAGAATAATAGAATCATTAAATAGGGGAGAGATGAACTCTGAGTCACAAATGAACTTGAAAATCTCTTTGTGTTAGACTTCTCATCTTTTTCATTATGATACATACATTTCAATAGAAATATACTAGGATATTTACAGTTATAACTAAATCCCAGAAGAAATACTTCTTCTCCCATATAAAATAGCCAATAGAGGAATAAAAGCAAAAAGTCAGATACTCTAACTTTAATAACATTTAGGTCAGTGGTTGACAGAGCAGAGGTAAAGGTAAAATTTTGTCCAGATTAACAACATATGCTACCATTCAGAACTATACATGCTGGTGAAGAATTTTCAATTTAGATTAATGTTGCTGTCTCTGAAAGAATGGGAAACAATTCACCCATTAGCCATTGAGTCCAAGAAAGCCTTCACTGGATCTGCCTCCAACTCAGGCATTTAAGGTCTCAAGAGATTGCCAAGTCATAGGGAAGTGCAGAATAAATTAAAGTTAAAATATTGCCCAAAAGAGACCATATGTTTTAGCAGACTGCATTTGCCTTGACGGGAGAATGTAAGTGTTAAGACAAATTATGTCCAGCTTGTCAGAAAATTGAATTTGGACCGGAAGGAAGACAGGAATTTTAGCCAAAAGAACTAGGAAGCTTAAAAGATAGTCTGAAATGAATAGATACAAGAATGGTGGTCAAAACACTATTAATAATTTTATTTCTTTCCATCAAATATAAAAGATCTTTATTACGGGATTCTGAGTATTTTCTAATTTTATTATAAATATTTCACATTAAAATATACATAAAATATAATATTAAAACACTGTTGGTTCTTTACTATACATGAGGTATGTTACTCATTCATCAAATAACAGTGCATTTTACAGTGAAAGCAATAACATCAAAACACCTCTTAAACTTTCTGTGACAAGGAACAAATAGGAAAGATGAAAGTATACTTATTTTTGGATAATCTGCTTGCTTGTCTAGAGAAAGATAATGACTGTGTGAAATTGTAAAAAGTGGAACAAAATAGAAAGTGTTATCTGCGAGAGAGAACACACACACACACACACACACACACACATCTATATATATAAACTAGGGATTAGAGATTGGTAGAAGAAACTAGGATTATTTTACTTGAGGAAAATATCAGTAAGAGTTCAAAAAAGAGATAATATCAAGCAAAGAGACAACTGCAACAATCCAAGAAAAAGATGTGTATAGCTTAAAATACGGAATATGGTGACAATCAGAAACCTGCTTAGAAGTGTTTACATCATGAATGAATTTTGAGTGGGTAACTATTAGATTTGTAACTTAATTAAATCTGCTAGAACCAATATATGATGTTAAGTCTATCAAGTCTGAATTTAAAAATCTAAAGAATAAATTTTAAGCATTGGATGCCAATGATCAAAGACCAGATAAGTTGTAGGATGGAATCAAGGATATATCCGTGAAGAGACCAAAAGATCACTGCAAAGACTGAGGAGAAAGAAAGACAAAACAAAACAAAACAAAAAACCAAAATAGATGGTAGAAGAGACCTTGACATTTTTATTAGAGTGTCGAAAAGACAGAAAAAAGGGAAGAGAGGTTGAAGCAAAAGAGTGAACAGATTTCAAAGGGCAACTCAAGAAGACAACACAAACTATTATAAGTGAATATGCAGCGACCTAGAATTAGAGGAAGAAAGAAAAGAACTTGCTCAACATTTATCAAGGTGAAAGGACTGAAAAAACAAATTCAAGCACTGAGTTGCTATTCTTAGAAATACTACAGATGTTATGGGCAAAATTGTGAATGATCCAGGAATAAGAGCCAATGGGAAGGAAGGAAAGAAGGAAGGAAGGAAGGAAGGAAGGAAGGAAGGAAGGAAGGAAGGAAGGAAGGAAGGAATTAAAGCTTTCAATGTTGAAAGTATTGACAAGAATATAAGGACCCATTAATGGGATACCAACTGTCAGGTTTCAAATGGCAGATGTGACACTGGACATGTTCACTAATCTATACAAGGATTCAGCTGCCTGAATCACTGACTGAAAGCTATCTATATTTCTTTCCATTCCCATGAAAGGTGATCCAACAGAATTTGGAAATTATCTAACAATATCATTGATATTACATGCAAGCAAAATACTGCTGAAGATAAGTAAAAAAAAAAAAAAAGATCGTTGAATAGACAGAGAACTGCCATGTGTTCAGACTTGATTTAGAAAAGCCTATGATGTGAAATGGATCCTGGCTGAAAGCAAGGAATACTAGAAGAATGTCTCCTTAAAAATCATTTGACTGTGTGGATAATAAGAAATAATGGCTAACATTGAGAAAAATTGGTATCATTACAAAGACAGAGGAAGAAAAAAAGACCAAAATGGATGTCAGAAGAGACCCTGAACATTGTAGTAGAGCATAGAGAAGCCAAAACAAAGGGAAGAAATCAAGATATCAAGGAGCTGAACAGCAGATTTCAAAGGGCAGTGCAGAAAGACAAAGTAAAGTATTACAATGAAATGTGCAAAGAGTTGAAGTCAGAAAATCAAAGGGGCTAAACTCGCTCAGCATTTCTCAAGCTGAAGGAACTGAAGAACAAATTCAGGCCTTGAATTTGCAATACTTTGCAATGCTTTGGTCAGAATATTAAATGATCCAAGAAGCATTAAAAGAAGATGGAAAGAGTGTACCGAGTCATTGTACCAAAAGGAATTGATGGACACAGAAGAATTTTATGAAACAATGTACGAGCAAGTGCTTCTGGTGATGAAGGAGGAAGTTTAAGCTACTCTGAGAGAAATGTGAAAAAAAACAAAACTGCCAATTGATATATCTCAATGAACAGATACTGCCCTAGATGTGCTCAACAATTTGTACCAAGAAATCTGGAGGACTATCATCTGACCAACTGACTGAAAGAGATCTATATTTGCTCCCATTCCAAAGAAAGATGATCTGATAGAATGTGGGCATTGCTGAACAATATCACTAATATCACATGCAAGCAAAATTCTGCTGAAGATTATCCCAAAATTACTGGAACAGCACATCAACAGAGAAATGCAGGTGCAGACTGGGTTTAGAAGGGTCGTGGTAATAGGGATATTGTAGCTGATGTTAGATGGATCTTAGCTGAAAGCAGGGAATACCAGAAGAATGTCTATCTGTGTTTCATTGATTATGCAAAGGCGTTTGACTGTGTGGATCACAAAAAACTGTGGCTCACTCTGAGCAGAATGGGAATCCCAGAACACTTGACTGTGCTTATGTGAAAAACCTATACTTGGACCAGAAGGCTCAGAACAGAGCAAGGGAACACTTCATGGTTCAAATTTGGGAAGAGTCTACTCCAGGGATGTGTCCTATCTCCATATCTTTTCAATCTATAAGCAGAACAGATTATCCAGAGGCTGGGCTCCATGAGTAGAAATGTGGCATCAAGATTAGAGGAAGACTCATCAACAATCTGTGTTATGCAGATGACAAAACTCTGCTTGCTGGAACTGAGGAGGACCTGAAGTGCTTGCTGCAAAATTTTAAGGATTGCAGCCTTCAATATGGATTTAAGCTTAATATCAAGAAAACAAAGATTCTTACTACAGGGCCGATTGGCAGCATGGTGAAGAGATTGAGATTATAAACAACTTTACTTTATGTGGCTCCACAATCAACAATCTTGACACTAGCAGCCAGGAAATTAAAAGATGTATTGTGTTAAGAAAGTCTGCTGTCAGAGACCTCTCCAAAGTTCTGAAGAGCGAAGATGTCAGTCTGGAGACTAAGATGCATCTGATCCAGACCATTTGTTATGCATAAGAAAGCTGGACAATGATTAGAGATGATAGGAAGAGGATTGATGTGTTTTACCTGTGGTTCGGAGAAGTGTACTGAATATACCATGGACTGCTAAGAGAATTGACATATTCATCCTGGAGAGAGTTAAATCAGGCTCTTCCTTGGAGACAAATATTCTGAAGCTTTGTCTGACATACTTTGGACACGTTGCAAGGAGGGACCAGTTCTTGGAGAGGGACGTCGTACTTGGGAGGGTCGAGGGGCAGCACAGGAGAGGAAGCCCTTCAATGAGATGGATTGATTCAATGACTGGGATAATGGGGGTAGCTTTCTCAGAGACAGTAAGACTGGTACAGGATATAGCAGGGTTTAGGGCTGTTATACAACCCAGGTGACTCAACAGCACATAACAACAACAACAACAATATGCTTAAGCTGAGTAGCTGTTACAATGCAAACATTGTAAGGGGACAAAACATGGTTTAAAATTTTAAAAAGTGTGTATGTCAGAGTTCTCAGCACTGGGCCAATAGGAAGCACCAAGGTGGATAGAGAGGAGATTGAAGCTGTCAACATCTTCATCTTGTTTGGATCCCTTGCTACCAACAGTCGGAAAATAAGGAGAGGTATTGCACTGGGGAAATCTGCAGTTATGGACCTTTTCAAATTCTTTAGGAGTAATGACGTCAATTTGAGGACTAAGATGTGCATGATTCAGGACATAGTCTTTCCAATTACTTGCTCTCCATCTGACAGCTGGACAGTGTATAAAGATGACAGAAAAAGAATTCACAATTTTGAGCTGTGCTAATGGAGAAGAGCACTGAACATCCCATGAACGACCAAGAGATTGAATAGATATGCCTTGGACAGGGTGCAGCCAGTGTACTCTTTGAAGCCAAGAATGAAGAGGCTTTGCCTTATATACTTTGAGCATGTTCATAGGAGAGGATAGTCCTTGAAGAAGAACATGATTCTGGGAAAGGTGGAGGGTCAACGAAGAAGAGCAAGACCCTCCAACCAGATGGACTGACATGGTGACTGCTGCAATGGGCTCTTGTGTGTCAGGAAATGTGAGGATGGCCCAGGATAAAAGATCCTTAGTTCACAAAGTCACTATGAGTCATACTGTATTTGAGGACACCTGACAACAACAAAAACAATGTCAGGGTTATACCCTTTCTTCACATCTATCCAATTTGTATGCTCAGCAAATTATTCTTCTGTTAGAGAATGTGACATTAGGATTGATATAATACTAATTCATAATCTTCAGTATAAAGATCTTGCTTGCTGAAAGTGAGGAAGACTTGCAACACTTGTTACAGAAGTTCAAAGAATACAATCTTCAATATGAATTACATCTCTAACATGAAAATAAAAATTGTCATTTCTGAACTGATAGGCAACATCATGATAGATGGTGAAAAGATTAAAACTCTCAATGACTTCACCTTATTGGAATCCACAAACAGTCTATACCTGGTACTAGCATTCAGGATATCAGGAGCCACATTGTGCTGGTAATAGCTGCAATCAGAGATCTCTCCAAATCACTGAGGAGCAATGACGTGCGTTTGAGGACTAAGCTGATTCAGGCCATGGTCTTTTCAATCATTTGCTATGGATCTGAGAGTTAGACAGCTCTGAGTAGCTTGAAGACAGATGGCAGAAGAAAAGTGGATTCTTTTGAACTGTGGAGTTGGAGAAGAGTGCCGAAGATCCTGTGGACTGTCAAAAGGATAAGCAGCTATTATTTCTTGGAGAAGCTGCATGCTGAATGTTTCATGGAAGCAAAGATGATGAAGCTTCATCTCATATACTTTGTGCATGTTGCTAGGAGAGGGTTTTCCTTAAAGAAGAACTTAAAGTTTGAAAAGATAGAGGGGCAGAAAAGGAAATGAAAGACCTCGGGCAGGTGGAGTGACGTAGTGACTGCAGCATAAACTTGAATGTGTCAGAGATAATGAAGTTGGCACAAGATAGGACAGGGTTCCTATATGGTGTTCATAGCATCACTATGAGTTTTACTTAACTTGACAGCACCCAACAGCACAACAGCAGATTTGAACAAAGAGAGTCAGGATGGTCTCAGATTATGACTTCTATTTTAAATCATATCATAGGAAACACAGCTTGAAAAGAATTCTTAAAGACTTGATTGTACTGATTAAGTTTCAAATGATCATTATATATTCATATAAAGAGTTTCAAAAAGCATTTGGAGATATGAACTTAAAACTCAGGAGAGAGTTCTCAGTTGACAGTTACATGTGTCTGTCTATATTATCTATGTATCTATGTATTTATCTATATCTGTCTTCCTACTGTGTAACCACAATGCTGAATGCTGTGCTTAAGACAAAGAGTATGGACATAAAGTAAGTCTATTAGAGAATCCAGCTTGACTGAGTTAATGATCAGAGATGTGAAAAATGAAAAAGGAATGTGAGATTCAAGAAAGGCAATAAAGGAAGAAGATTTTCTGCTGTGTCAAATGCTTTTCATAGAGTAAGATGAGAACTAAAAACTGATTACTAACTATCAGGTGAATATGTGAAGAATAGTTTTAGAGGGAGTGATGAGGAAATTGGCGGTTGGATTGGTTTCAAGAGAGATTGGGGAAGGTAAATTGGAAACATCAGTGCAGTTAACTCCTTGAAGATTTTTTAGTGTAAAAGGAAGAGAAAGGAGGAAGTGAGTAAAAGTGATTTTTCAATGTGAGAGAAATGTCAAGTAAAACAATTGAGAGTGAGAGAAATAAATTATTGGAGTGATTTCTTCTTCTTTGTGAGAGACGCTATTATCCTTGCATAGAAGAAGAGAGACTCATCCAGTAAAACAGAAAGTCAGAGTAAATGGGTACACAAATCAAGAGTTATGTGTGGTAAGAGTTTGCAGATAGTCTTTTAATCCCTATAATTTTCTGACAAAAAAATTTCAAAATAAAAAATACCCAAATCCTCCACAAACCAAAGGTCATACCTTTACTTGAGAGATTGATGATATAGGCTTTAAAGGCTTAATAGTAAAGTCAAGAGAGGAAATTGTCTAAAAATCTAAAATGATAATGAACTTTCTAAGGGCATATTCCCTGTAATGGAATTGCTGAGTCAAATGGTGTTTCTGTTTCCAATTTTTTTGAGAAAGCACCATAGTGCCTTCTACAGTGGTTGCACCATTTTACACTTCCAGCAACAGTAAATAAGAGTTCCAGTTTCTCCACAACCTTGTTAATCTTTATTGTTTGTTGCTCTGTTGAATTTTGCTATGGTTCCTGGGGTGAGATGATACCTCATAGTTGTTTTGATTTGCATCTCTCTTAGAGGTAAGGATTTTGAACATTTCTTCATGTATGTCCGTTCATTTCCTGGACCTTTTTGCAAGTGGGTTTTTTACCTTTAGCCCTGGCATACAAGTTGCCATACAGCGGTCACTTGTGGTTGTGAGGCTGAACACTACTATGACACTAATGTATCAAATGCATTAATGGTTGGCTACCCAATGCTTACAGAAAGTGGGGTGGAGCTCCCTGATTAAAACAAGCTTGGAAGGAGGAGTGGCATCTACTTTCATAATAGCTTGCCTCCAGAAACCCTATGAACCTGAAGAGATGATGAAAGGCACCCAAGCGTTGAGGACTTTCCTTCATAGGGCCGCTATGAGTCACCTGTGACTCGACAGCACTTAACAACAACAACAACAACAACAACTTCAGGAGAAATCTCTGTAATTTTGTATCTTTGTCTTTTCTGAAGAAAACTTACTCAAGAGAATGTAGAAATTATCTAATGGTATCGTTACACTCAAGTAAAATCTTGTTGAAAATATTTTAACAGAGAACAGCCACAAATTCAAACTCTATTCAGAAGAAAAGGTGGAATAAAAAACATCATTGCTGACATCAGAAAGATGTTGACTGAAATCAGAGACAGTCAGAAATATATTCACCCTTGTTTGATTGGCTGTGCAAAAGGATTAGAATGGTAATCACAGAACACTTAATTGTGCTTCTGTGAAACTTACCCAATGGCCAAGAAAAATAGGACAAGATGATATTTCATAGTTAAAAATCAGGATAGATGTGGTGGATTCTTTATCATATTGATAAATATTCATATCTAATTTACATTTTTATTCAATAAACAGTAAAAGTCACACACACACACACACACACACACACACACACACACACACACACACACACTATTGTTGTGTGTGTTTGAGTCAGAACAGACCCATAGCTGAGCCTCCAGCAGGTTTTCAGAGGCAGTACCCCATGGAGCAGCTTGTGGGTTCAACTATATGCCTTAGGGATTGTAGCACATCTTCGTACCACTAGTCATGTACATAGCTTGTTACCAGTAGGCATAGAGGGAATTCTAGTGGCCTATTGGTAAGAAGTTGAACTGCAATCCTGAGGGCATGCAGCTCAATTCCGCCACTGCTCTGCGGGAGAAGGATGGACACTCTCCTCTCGTGTTATTAAATCCCTTTAAGAACTCACCTGAAGGTCAATTATGGTTCAATTCTGACTCAACAGAACAAAACTATATAACAGGCTTTCAAAAACCATATTTACAATCCCCAGGATAGACATCAGGAGAGACTCTGAATATTTCACTAGAATGTCGAGAAGCTAAAGCAGAGGGAAGAAATCAAAAAGTTAAAGAGCTGAACAGAACAGTTCAAAGGCAGTGCGGAAGACAAAATATTACAATGAAATGTGCAAAGACCTGGAGTAAAAAAAAATCAAAGGAGCTGAACTCACTCAGCATTTCTTAAGCTGAAGGAATTGAAAAACAAATTCAAGCCTCGATTTGCAATACTTAAGGATGTTGTGGACAGAGTATTAAATGATCCGGGAAGTATTAAAAGAAGATGGAAAGAGTATATATCGTCATTTTACTAAAAGGAATTGGCAGGCACAGAAGAATTTCCTACAACAACACAAGAACAAGAGGTTTTGGTGATGAAGGAAAAGATTCAAGCTGCCCTAAAAGAACTGACCACAAATCAAGGCCCCAGGAATTGATGGTGTATCAATTGACATATTTCAATTTACAGATGCTTCTCTGGATGTGCTCACCAAGTTGTGCTAAGAAATCTAGAGGACAACCACCTGGCCAACTGACTGACTGGAAGATATCCATATTTGTTCCCATTCCAAAGAAAGGTGACCCAACAAAGTGGGGAAATTATCGAATAATTCCATTAATATCACATGCAAGCAAGATTGTGATGAGAATTACCAAAAATGATTGGAACAGAACATCAACAGAGAACTGTCAGATGTGCAGTCTGGATTTAGAAGAGTCCATGGTATTAGGGATATTATAGCTAATGTTAGATGGATCTTGGCTGAATCAGACATAGCTTGCCAGAGGAAAGTGTATCTGTGTTTCCTTTACTATGAAAATGCATTTGACTGTGGGGATCACAACAAATCCTAAGAATGGAAATCCCAGAACACTGGATTGTGCTTATACGAAACCTATACTTGGAAAAGGGGACAGTCATCAGAAAAGAACAAGAAAATACAACAATGTTCAGAATCGGGAAAGGTTTATGCCAGGATGTGTCCTATTTCCATACCTTTTCAAACTATATGTAGAGCACATAATCTGGGGGGCTGGGATCTCTGAGGAGAAATGTGGCATCAGGATTGGAGGAAGACTCATCAACAACATAAATTGTGCAGATGACAGAACCCTGCTTGTTGAAACTGATAAGTCAGGTGAACCTTCAGAATCCTTGTTTCATAAAGCAGCCTGGTCTTAGCATATCTAGGATGAATCTGTTTGTTCTCATAGCAGTCCATGGTATATTCAATACTCTTTTCCAGAACCACAGCTCAAAGACATCAATTTTCCTTCCATCATCTGTTATGAGCAGTTTAAGTGTAAGAAAAAGATATTAATTGTATTGTAACACATATTATGAGAAATCTTAAATTGTTATAGTTTGCTATAAAGTGAATTATAAAATATGTTTGCTGTGGAAAATATTATAATAAATTTGATGCTTAAGTATAGAAATAAGAATATTTGTAAAAAAAATACACTAGCAGTTTAACATGCCAAAATAGGCCTCTTTGAGGCCTAGAGCCCCACTGACCACAGAAGGTGAAACCCTTGATAAGGGAATGTAACTGATAATAACTTACCAGTAAAGCTACTTGCCTCAGTATGTGTGAATCTTGATAAGGGAATGTAACTTGTTACTGCCCATGTTGCTAAGAAAATGTAACTTATAAATTTAGGAGTAAGAAAGATATTGGGAATCTACTATATGTTAGAAATAAGAAATATGTTAGGAATTTGCTGTTAGAAATTATGTTAAGAATATTTGTGAAAACATACACTTAGTGGCTCTGGGGCCCCACTGACCATAACAGGTGTGGACCACTGATAAGGAGATATAACTGGTTACTGCGGTGTTGCCAAGGAAACACAACTAGTATTGAAAATGATTGGTCAAACCCATATTGTTATTCAATACGTCCCAGCATGGCCCACTTGCCTCATCATAATGTAAATCGGGGAAGCCAGAGTAGATAAAAGTCTGGCTGTGACTAACAATTCTCTCTCTCTTCACTCCACAATGAGCTGAATACTGAAGTTCCAAAGGCTCTTTTTAGATCCAAAGACCTAAAGGTTCTTTTCAGAGCTGAGAAGTCTGGCCTACACTGGATGGGCATGAGCTACTGAGACAGTGGAGGATTCTTCCCACACTGACTGACCATGGCTACATTGAACTGCTGAACTAGTGGAGGACTCCCCAACTGCATCAATGACCATAAGAAGCAAAAGAAAGAGACGAGTTGGGATCTCAGGGTGAGTAAGTGTTCTTCACTGTTGATGAATCAATATGTGATGGTGAATTATGAATTGCAATGCCGATAAATTGCAATTGTTACATGTATCCATGGCCTATATCTGGCACACCTTAGTCTAAAAACTGACATCATTGCTTCTTAGTCCATTGCATGATCAACAACTTATTTATTGAAAATTATGTTTTATAAGAAACATAAAAGCAAACTATAAACCTGTATTTCACCTGGTGGTATGCAAAGGAATCAGATTGATTATATCTGTGGAAAGAATCACCGGAGAAGCTCAATATCAGCTGTGAAAACTAGGTACTGATTGTGGAACATAACACCAACAACTCATATATAAATTCAAGTAGAATATAAAATGAATATTAAAAGAAGATGGAAAATATACAGTCTTTGTACCAAAAGGAATTGGGAAACACAGTAGAATTTTATGAAACAACGTTTGAGCAAGAGCCTGTGGTGATGAAGGAAGAAATTCAAGCTGCTCTGAAAGAATTTGCAAAAAACAAAGGTTTGTCCTGGAGAGGGTGAATCCAGGTTGCTCCTTGGAGGCAAGGATTCTGAAGCTTCATCTGATATACTTTGTATGTGTTACAAGGAAGGACTAGTCCTTGGAGAGGTACATCGTGCTTGGGAGGGTGGAGGGACATTATAAGAGAGAAAGATCCTCAATGAGATGGATTGTTTCAGTCACTGGCATAATGAGGGTAAATGTGTCAGAGACAATAAGATTGGCAGAGGATAAAGCAAGACTTAGAGCTGTTGTACATAGGATCATTATGAGTCTCAAATGACTCAATGGCACATAACAGCAATATATACATCATGTGTTGTTTTGTTGGGTACCATCGAGTTGGATCCGACCCGTAGCTGATACTTTAGTGGTTTTTCAGAGGCAGTTAATCTCACAGGAGGAGATTGCCCATACTTCTCCTGCAGAACAGCTGGTGGATCAAAAACGCATTAAGGAATTGGAGCAAGATCAATTAACAACTTGTGATATTGCAAACTCCTTACCTGAGAATTAAGATCTAAAGCATGAAAATACTGAAGTTGTAATGGATTTCCTTTTCCTTCACTCCCAGTAACTGTGACAGTGGATATAAAGAACTCCAATGATATATCATTTACTCACCCATTGCTCTCAAGTTGGAACAGATTCATAGCTGACTCTATAAGAGGTTTTCTGATGTTGTAAACCAGGTGGGAGGAGATTGCCCACCTTTCTTCATCAGAGTGCCTGGTGGACCAGAATCGAGTGTGAAGCACCACTTTGATTTAACAGCACAACCCTTCAGGGACTTGCCACCTGCGTTCTCTTTAAAGCCTCTATAAAGTAATAAAGACTAACAAATTCTTTTTTTCCTACAAAATTTTTATTTTGAAGCTTATATACACTGTTTTTCACACCGATACTTGTCATTTCCTTTACCCACCCCTTCTTCCACCCATTAAATTGTGTGACCCTATAAGCACATCCCCCACCCCAACCATCCTCACCCCTCTGCTCCCACTTTCCCCATTTAGATCCTTTTACATGTTTTACTAGTTACCTATTTCTACAATAATGATCTTATACAGTATTTTTCCCATGGCATGGAGTTAGTTCACTTTGCATAATGCTTTTCAGTTCCTCCAAACATAGGGATTTACAAAATCATTGCTTCTGTGTGCTGCATAGTATTCCATTGTGTAAATGAGCATAATTTCTCAATCCATTCATTTGTGGTTGGATATCTGGGCTATTTCCATGTTCTTGTGATGGTGAATAATGGTGATGTAAACACTGGTGTATAAGTCTCCTTTATTGCTTTAACCCTCCACACATTGGAATAGCTGGAAATATATCCCAAGCATTGGAATAGCTGAGTTTTATGGAGTTTCTCATAATCACTGACAGTAAGAGAGATGCAAATTAGAACCACAGTGAGATACCACCTTACCCCAATAACAGTGGCAAAGTTTAAGAGGATAGCAAATAATAAATGTTGGAGATTATGGGACAAGATAGGAACTCTTATACATTGTTGGTGGGTTTGTAAAGGGATTGACCCTGGTAGGCAGTTTGGTGGTTCCTCAGAAAGCCAACAATATTTTTTTAAGGAATATGTGTCTGGTTTAACTCACTGTATTTTCAACTGCCTCATTTGCACGTCATCATTAGAAAAGAAATGAAACACACCAAACAACAATTAGTGTGGTGGGGTTTTTTTGGTGAGTTTTTTTTTCCTTATTATAATGGTATCAGAAATAATATCATGTATACCTGGATCATCAAAAGAAGAAAAAAAAATCTGCGTTGTAAGACGTACAGTCAGAATGCTTCTTTGAGTCCACATTGGAAGTCTTTGATTCATACCATGGGGGATACCAATACGGTAATCCTTCTATTTTAAAATGCATGTTGTAGTCAGGTATTACTAAATTGAAATTATCCCATCACTGACTCTCCAGAGGGTTTTCAGAGACAGTAAATTGCAGGGGAGGAGACTGCCTGTCTTTCTTCAGCAGAACAGCTGGTCGATGCAGACTGTATACCTTTGTGTTAGTAGTGCAATTCCTTACCAATAAGCCACTAGAGCTCCCTGGAAATGCGTGAGAAAAGTATAAAAGAAATAGTTGTTTAATATATTATATTGAATTTTCTATCTTGAGATAGCTCTGAAAGAGGATTCTTCACTTAATTACATAAACCTCTCATTGAATGTAAATATAAGACAAACATTGTGCACTGTTCCCAATGAATTTACAGATACATAGAATAATATCTGGTGCATGGTAAAAACTCAGTGTATATTTATTACAAGGTTACTGTACTCTCCAAGTATAATATTTATAAGAGTGTGAATGTTTATGAGTATGTTATTTGTGTATTCATAAAAATTAGATTTTTTTTAAGAGACTATGTTAGTGGCTGAACTTCCACTCTTAATATATATCACTCTGCAGGAAATTAGAGTTGTTGGGGCTTTTGTAACTTTTCTTTCCTTAGCTTTATAAATTTGTTTAGATGCCGTAGAATTTTATTTTAGGTGTTTGGTAAAACATAAATTCGTATTTATATCTTTTAATAGCACTTGGTGAACTACAGTATGAGAACACAAAGGCTTGTGTGAATTTGAGGTGAATTTTATATGTGCACATTTCTGATACAAATTATTTCCATAGCTTATAAAGCTGCACTTAGATGGAGTCACTTTTCATGTGCCATGGCTAGGCAAAGAAATATGAAAGCGATGTAGTCTTTCTCCCCTGCCTATTCATTTCCTCCATTGGAGAGGAGTATTACATTTCTTTGGTATCGTACAGCTACATTGTGTCTTTGCTGCTTTTTCTTTATCCCTGTTATTTGTCATGGTATTAGTAAGAAGTAAATACCTAAGACCCTTGGCAAAAGCTTCTTCTTTGACAATTTCTGTTAATGGAGGCAGGTATTGTGAGGTAACTGCAGAGCTTCTGAAAATTAAAGACCCATATATTAGGAGATCATACACTCAAATGGATTGAATCATATGTCTAAAAGTTGAATTCTGATTATGCAAGCGTATTTTAGTCTTCCTCTTCCTGATCATTGATGGGTTTTGGTACAAATCCAAGAAAGGAAATGACTCCTTTCATGTTTTCTGATTCATGACACTTATCTGACTTGAGAGTTGTTCAATAATGAATCTGCAAATAACTCTTCCAGAAAGAGGAAAAGAAGACCTATTCATAATAATTTTAGTAATTTTAAAAAATGAAACATGAAAAATCATAATTTGGGGCTATTAAAAGCACAATTATTATAAAAAAGTTTGATGGTGGAGAGGAAATGGTATAAAGATCAAAGACAGATTAATCTATTGATAACATTGTTCTACCTCACCTCACTTTTAACATGTCAACATGTAATTATCATATATATTTTACTATTTTTAAACTAATGTATAATTTAATCACTTTGCAATATTCTTCAATTATTAATTACTTAATGTGATATGATTTTAGTATCTCCAGCACAGAATCTTTTGCTGTCTGAGACAAAACCTCATCGCTGCATCTTCTAAAGAGCACTCCAGCGACGCTCCATCCAAGACAGCTTTATTTGCTCTTTTGGATTCAACACAGACAATTCCAGTCTGTTTCAGCTCACTGAGGCCTGGGACATCTATCTTACTGTGTTTGAATTAATTTTTTACAACTTCCAATTTCCCCAGGTTCCTACTTCATGCATTCCGTGTTCTAATTACAAGCTGATATTTGCAGCTGTTTCTTCTCATTTGTAGTTGTATTACAATAGCAAAAGGAGATCCTTCATTGACTGAAAGTTTTAGTCCATCTACATCCAAAAAGCACACTCTACTTTGAGAATTCAGATTTCACCAAGTTTGATTTTAATGTGTTTCTAAGGGTTTTAAAGGACCTTTATTTCCCAAGTGGCCAGTCTTTCTTTGTCTGCCTTAGTCTGGAAATTCCACTGAATCTTGTCCAGCATGAGTTACCTTGGTGGTATTTAACATGCCTGTGGCATCGATTCAAGCCTCATAACAACATGCAAGCCACCACAGAACAGCAAACTGACAGAGTAGAGATAAACTACAAGGCCACTGAAGAAAAGACAGATCCTTGATCCAATGTATTGACAAGGCAGTTAAAACAATGGATTCACGTATAGTAATTATTGTTAAAATTTCACATAACTGGAAAGTTTGCCCTGTTATTCTTGAGATACAAACAACTCTAGGGAATTCCACAAAGATTATGTCAGTACACTATTGTGTACTGTGTATTTGTGTATTGTGTATTTCCTGTTTTAAATATTCCTGCATACCAAATAGTTTTGGCATGAACAATTTTAGCATTTTCTTCATGTGAAACATCCTCTAATTAAAATAATTACTATAGATGTTGTTTTTGTCTCTAGATGCATGAAAGTGTAAGAGACTTTTTATCTATAAACTTTATTCCATTGATATGGTGAGATCATTTTAATTTTCATAAGAGAGCTCTTGTGGTTGCCTCAAAGGTAGGAGCTTCAAATTCACTAGTTGCTCCACGAAAGAGGGACAATTTCTATTCATGTGATTTACAGTCTCAGAAAACCCACTGGAGGGTGGGTGAGATATGAGTCAGTTTAGACTTGATGGCATATAACATCAAGAAGACAAAAATTCTCACCACTGGGCCAATTAGCAGCACTATGATAGATGTAATAGAGATTGAGGTTGTTAACAATTTCAGTATGCTTAGCTCCACAATCAATACTCTTGGAATCAGCAGTCAGGAAATCACAAGACAAAGTGCATTGGGGAAGCCTGCTGCCAGAGACCTCTCCAAACTGCTGATGAGCAATGATGTTAGTATAGAGACTAAGGTATGCCTGATCTAGGTCATGATCTTTACAGTTACATGGTATGCATCTAAATCTGGACAATGTCTAAGGATGACAGAAAAAGAATTGATGTCCTTGAGTTGTGGTGTTGGAGAAAAGTATTGAACATAACATGAATTGCCAGGTGAACAAATAGGTCTGTCTTCGTGAAGTTGAAACCAAGTTTCTCCTTGGAGGCAAAGATTTTGAAGCTCTGTCTCACATACTTGGGAGGCATGGCCAGAAGGGACCAGTCCTTGGAGAAGGACATCATGTTTTCATGTGTGGAGGGACAGAGAAGGAGAGGAAGACACTGGATAAGATGTACTGACATGATAACTGGGCTGATTGGCAGCATCATGATAGATAGTGAAGAGATTGAGGTTGTTAACAACTTTCATTTGCTTGGCTCTACACTCAACAATCTTGGTACTAGCAGCCAGGGGGGAAAAAGACAAATCGCATTTGGAACGTCAACTCTCAGGGACCTCTCGAGTTCTGAAGAACAATGGCATTAGACTGGAGACTAAGATGTGTCTGATCCAGGCCATGGTCTTCTCAATTGCTTGCTATGTGTCAGAGAGCTGGACAATGCCTAGGGATGATAGAAAGAGAATTGATGTTTTTGAGCTGTGGTGCTCGAGAATAGTGTTGAATATACCATGGACGGCTATGAGAACAAACAGGTTCATCCTGGAGAGGATGAAAATGAGTTGCTCCTTGGAGGCAAGGATTCTGAAGCTTTGTCTGACATATTTGGGGCATGTTGCAAGGAGATACCAGTCCTTGGAGAGGGACATAATGTTTGGGAGGGTGGAGGGATATCGTAAGAAAGTAAGATCCTCAATAAGATTGATCAATTCAGTGATTGAAGTAATAGGAGTAAATGTGTCAGACACAACGTTGGCACAGGATAGAGCAGGGTTTAGGGCTCTTGTACATAGGGTCGCTATGAGTCACAGGCAACTTGATGTCATATAACATACAAATGAGAT